>NC_037682.1:54271459-54388338 GCF_003255815.1 Theropithecus gelada
TTTGAAAAACTTCCACACTAAGGGATGAACAAAGCAGGAAGAACAAAGTGCTGATACCATCGCCATCTGAAAAATAGGCTTTTTCAAGAAATCATGTTCTCTCAGAAGTTCACAGAGAACAATTCCTAAATACATTCCTGGAGCGTTTTTCATCTCAGAGGAAAATTAACCTTTGCAATTAGCTTCATCAACAGGAACTTAATAGCAAATATTTAGTTGCTTAGCAACAAGGAAGCAGCCACCAGTGGGACTGTAGTATCTTTGTGACTCAAGTCTCCTGGGGTTGCAGGCTGAGGAAACGCTGAGCTGGATTTCCAGATTCTGTAAAGCTCTTTGCCCAAATGTCCTCTCCCCTGAAGGCCCTGCTGTCAGTGACCTAAGGGAGCGAATGACCCTGACCAGTGGGGACCCAGCCCTCAGCAGTGACTGGAAGGAGAGTGCCAGCATCTGAGCAGCCTCATAAGCCTCAGAACAGCCTGAGGATGCCCAGGCCAGGAGGTGACACTTCCTTCACCCTCTAGAGATGTGTGGCCTGGGAAAGCCAGGGCCTGCAGAATCCCTACTGCCGGGTGACTTTTCTTTTCTCTCTCATTTCCACAGGGCCCTGCTTATCCCCATTTTAAACGGGAAAAAGCCTCTGATTAAACAAACCACTTGCCCAAGTCTCCCGGAAGTGGTGGAGCAGGATTTCATCCCAGCCTCACGCTCTTTCCACATCCCCACAGTGGCCCCAGGCTGTGCTCCTTCCCTGGACCTGAGCTTCACTATTGGACCAGATGAGCCTCTCAGATCCATCCCGGCCTGGCACGTCTAGATCCTGCCTCCCAACGCAGGCTTCTGAGATGTTCACTTGAATCTCTCACCATGGACATTACCCAAACATTACCTAATGTTTTCCAGAATAATCCTATTTCTTTGTGTTTTAGATTCCAAACCAAAAAGGGACATGATTGTGTGGTGAAAATAACAAGGGACTTCAAATCAGAAAACCCAGGCTCGGATCCTGGCTCTAATATTTACCAGTCATGTCATTTTAGGGTTACAACCTTTCTAAACACCTTTCCCCTAATCTGTAAAGTGGAGATCATAATAACTACCTCAGCAGGATGCTATGAGGACCAAGTGAGAAGCCTGGCATCTGGCAGGTACTCAAGCAACAAAAATGCAAAACCACTAAACAAAAACCACCACAAGACACTACATGCCTCTGTCCTCCTAGTTTCTATGGAGAGGTATAAGACTTTTGTCTCTACCTCATTTCATTTACAAGGACTTCCCACTAAAAAGTGAACCAGAGATGTTCTAGACAAAGTTAATTGCCAGAGACCTCTCTCAGTATATGTAATGCTAAACCCAAACAAATAACTTGAAGAAAATGTTCTCTTTTTCAATTAAAAGTAATTCCCATTCAGACTGATCTGGTTTGAATTGTGACCATCTCATAGCATCTCTGAGACTTCGGCAAACACTCTGTAGCCACCATGACACCCTCGGCTTTAACACATGGAGGAAAGCGATATTTCCCTAATAAGGGACTGGTGAGAATTAAATTTAAAAACTTATATGATAGAGCCCATTCCAGTGCCTGGCTCTAGATCACAAATTACTCAGGCCATATTTGTTATGTCTGAATCCGTTTGATGAACACTTCCCTTACCAGTTTCTGTTGTGACTGTCCTTTGAAATTCCTGTCAGTTTATTTTTTACCAAATTACTCATATCTACAGTTTCAGTATCAGCTTTAGGAAAGAGCACATCCGCTTCTATTTTCAAACAAATACACACACAAAAATGTAATTGCAGCCCCAATTTCTTTGGCACGCTGAAAGTGCTGCATATGTGTAAAATTGCAGCTTAAAATCCCAAAAAGCTCTTTGGAACTTTAAGGCTGCCTTCCATCCCCAGAGCTCCTGCACAAAAACCTCTTCATCCTGCCCAAGCATCAGCCCGCCCTCTTTGAAACCTATGCCACAAAAGTCCGCAGAACAAACTTCATCAAGTTAGAGTTACCATATTACTCAGTAATTCCAGTCCTGTATATACCCAAGAGAATGGAAAATATATCTGCACAAAAACTTGTACATAAATGTTCATAGCAGCATTCTTCGCAATAGCCAAATAATGGAAGCAATCCAAATGTCCATCAGTGGATGAATGGATAAACAATGTGGGATGTCCGTATTACTCATTCCCTGTTAACACTGTAGCAAATTACCAGAAACGTAGTGGCCTGAAACAACACACTTTTACTCTCTTACAGTTCTGAAGGTCAGAAGTCCTTCATTGGTTTCACCGGCTCCAGTCAAGGTGTCAGCAGGGCTTGTTCCTTCTGCAGGCTCAGAGGGGAGATTCTGTTTCTTTGCCGTTTTCAGCTTCTAGTAACTGTCTGCATTTCTTGGCTGGTGCCTCTTCCTTCATCTTTGAAGCACCATCAGTCCAATTTTGTTTCTATCATCGCATTGCCTTCTCCTCTTCTGTAGTTAAATCATCTTCTGCCTTTTTCTTATACTTGTGATTACATTAGGACCCACCTGAATACTCCAGGCACATCTTCCCGTCTCAAAATTCTTACTTGATCACATACGCAAGATTAGGTTCCTTTTGCCCTATAAGGTAACATCACAGGTTCCAGGGATAAGGATATGGATATCTTTGGGGGCTGTTAGTCAGCCTATAGTGTACAGCGGGATATTGCTCAGTCATGAAAAGGAATGACATGCTGATACATGCTATGACTTGGATAAACCCTGAAACATCATGCAGAGTGAAGAAAGAAGTGACAAAAAAGACCACACAATGAATTATTCCATTTATATGAAATGTCCAGAATAAGCAAATCCATACAGACAGAAAGTAGATTGGCGATTGCCAGGGAGTAGGGAAGGGAAGAAGAGGGAATGACTGTTAATGTGTACAGGCTTCTTTTGGGGGTGATGAAATGCTCTAAAATTATATAACAGTGATAGTTGCACAGCTTTATGAATATACTAAAAACCACTGAGTTGTACATTTTAAAAGGATGAATTTATGATATGTAAATTGTAGCTCAGTAGAAAACAAATTAGAAAAAGCTCATGTGTCAACATTACATATAAAGTGGAAATATTCCTTTTTAATCAAATCATGATTTGAAGCCATTTAATCTAAACAAAGTGCTTTCAGCTGAACTGTTCAACCACACTGTGTACCTTGTGGTGGCTGGGCCTAGGAATCAGGAGGCCTGAGTTCAAGTGCTGGCTCTACGCCTTACTGTGTCACTGTTACCATTTCTGAGCCTCAGTTTTCTCACCTACAAAATGGGCAAAATAAAAGTACTGACCCCTCAGAGTTGTGAAGATTCAGCAAAATAGTCACAGAAAGCTTGTCATGGAGTAAGTGCTTGATCAGTGCAGGCTGTTGCTTTGATTTTCTCATCCCCTGATGCTGATCAACCTTAAAGGGACCCCATCCATTCTAAGGGTGACTCACTATTCTAATTTAAGTTTCAGATTGTCTGAGGGGAACTAGAAGGAAAGTTATCAGGGAGTGTAGTAAATGTACCAGGCACTGTGTGGAAGATGTACAGACTCCAGAGTGAAGAAGTGAGAGGGGAGGAAAGGTAAAAAAGTACAGACAGGGGCAAGGAAGGACTTCATAGAGGAAGTCTAGATTTCATGCCAGGCACACTTGTGTGTGGACTGTGTGTGTACATGTGCATGTTTGTGGGACAGGCAGTAGGTGACAAACAGGACAGAAGACAGGATAGTAGGCATGAACAGAAAGCATTTGAGGCATGAGTAAAGGCTCAGAGACATCATATAGCCTGGATCTTTCAGGAAGCATGAGTAGTTCCTACAGATAGAAGTTGTACTAAAACAGGCAACCAAAGTACTTTAAACAGAGAGACAGAGAGTAATCTATTAGATTTGCCTTTTACAAAGATCTCTCTGGCTTTAATAGTATAGCTTTAAAAAAAGGCATGGGTGCAGATGTGAAGGAATGCTAGGTGTGGCTGATTAATGCCAATGGAGACCATTACAAGGCCCAGCTGGCTTGAGGTGGAGAATGCTATGACGTTTTTGATATCATTTTGTGTTAGAGCAGAGATTGCTGTAAAAAAGGTGATAGTAGCCCCTAAACATAACATAAAGGTTTGAATTGATAGGTTATTTTCTATTAAAGGGTAGGGTGCAGCAGAGAAAAACTGTAGTTTAAAAAAAAAAAAAAAAAAAAGGCTGGAAGGGACAGTTAGGAGACTGTGGCAATGGTCCAGTCATTGGGTGACCAGGACCTTAATCAGGGTAGAGACAAGAGAGAGAGTACATTCCTGTTCCCACTGGACACCAAATGAACATCTATGTGTAGAGACACACAGGCAAACACACACCCCTTTGAAGGCACTGGCATTCTGCAACCACAGGACTGGACCTAGCCGGGGGTGTGATGGTTAGTTCTGTCAGTTTGGCTAGGTTGTATCACCCAGTCATTTCATCAAACATTAAATTAGATGTTGCTGTGAAGGAGTTTTGTGGATATGGTTAGCATCTAAAATCAGTTGGCTTTGAGTAAAGGGGCCTTTGACAACATGGGTGGGCCTCATCTAATCAGTTGGAGGCCTTATGAGCAAAAACAGGTTTATTGGAGAAGAAATTTGGTTCTGTTTCTGATAAACCCTCTTGATACAGAAGATGTGACCCACTCCCCTTCTTCACAAGGTCTCCTATGAGCCAAGGAAGCCACATACTATCAAGAGTCCTGCTTTGAAGTCAGCTGTGGTTTGTGACAGACCCAGGCAAGAAATTATTGTCATTCAAAGATTCCTCTTTGAGGGAAAGAGGCACGAGACACAGGGCTATTTCCTCAGCACCATCTGCCTCACTACCAACACTCCCTTTGGCTCAGCCTACCAAAAGGAGGTACACCGGCCATCCCAAGTCAGGAGGAGAAGGCACAACTCAGCATCGCTAGGCTTGCACCTGGTCCTCCTGACCTTCTGCCACTTCTTCTTTACCCAGTTTCTCCCCTGTCCCTTGTACCTTGGCTGTGTGCCTGTGCAGAGGGTAAGCAATTGGTTCCAAGGATGGAGTCTCTTTCCTGGCTCCCATGCTGGAGTTGCTGCTTTCCTTCCCTGTCCAGTATTCCAGAGGTGCTGGAACTACTGTCCAGTATTATTTTTCCTCAACTTCCCCTTTTCCAGCCAACAGCCATGCCCTGGTTGCCAGAGTCTGTGACTGGGGTCCTGCTGCCTCCTCCCAGGCACCACTAACCCTGGACACCCCACCTATCTACAGCCCACCGCATTACTAGTCACTTGGCTTGCTTGTGAGTTCGTCTACTCTCAGACCCTGGCCTTCCACCCCTTAGCCTGGCCTGTCCCATCCTGACTGAGACCTGGGCTGGGACCTTTGAAGGCATAGCTGCTGCCAGCCCCAGCTGCGGTGAGCACAGTCAGCACAGAAGAGACTCGCTGGTGGTCCCAGGAGCCCCACACATCGGGTTGGGGGCAGGAAGCCCAGGCACTCTTGATTTGAGAGAGCAGCAGCCCCACGATAGCGGGGTGGTAAAGTCATTCTCCAAGTCCAGCTCCATCACTGGCCATCTGTCTGTAGCCGCACATGGGAGGGGGTTACAGACCAAGGGTAAGGGGCTGCAGCAGCTGCAGGGTGGAGCTGGAGTGACTACTGCTATGGCCATGGCCACCTGATTACCTGTCTCCTCTACAGCATGGCATTTCAGGGCCAAAGGAAGCCTCCACACCAGATGCTTATGGTTGAATGTAGAGGTGTGGGCAAAATCAGGCTGTATTAGTCTGTTCTCACGCTGCTAATAAAGACATACCTAAAACTGGGTAATTTATAAAGGAAAGAGGTTTAATTGACTTACAGTTCAGCATGCCTGGGGAGGTCTCAGTAAACTTACAATCATGGTGGAAGGGGAAGCAAACACATCCTTCTTCACATGGCAGCAGCAAACAGACGTGCAGAGCAAAAGGGGGAGACGCCTTTTATAAAACCATCAGCTCTCATGAGAAGTCACCCTCTATCATGAGAACAGCAGCATGGGGGTAACCGCCCCCACGAGCCAATTACCTCTCACCAGGTGCCTCCCATGACACGTGGGGATTTATGGGAACTGCAATTCAAGATGAGATTTGGGTGGGGAGATGGCCAAACCATAACACAGGCCATCAGCAGTCCTTGGTCAATAATTAAAATGGAAAAGACTTAAAGCTGTTTTAACCAATGTCTAGTCCCAAACCTTGCCTACCATTCCCCTTCCCTAGGTTCTAATGAATTGCTCTAAGATGGACCCTAGAATAAGTATCTTTGTTAAAGTGCTTTTTAACAAAAATCACTTCTCAGGTGATTATAATGTGTAGCCTGGGCTGAGAACTTCTGCTTTGGAACTTTGCAATTGAGCCAACAACATTGATATCCCCTGAGAGCTTGTTAGAAATGCAGAATCTCTGGCCCCATCCCAGACCTATTGACTGAATCAACTGCATACGATCCCCAGGTGATTCACATGCATGTTTAAGTTTGGAAAGCACCATGGGAAATAAAGGCAACAACCCCTTCACTCAAGGGGATTTACTTTCATTCTCCTTTTGGTTCTCACTCCATGACTGCAGTTCTGCATTATGTGACAGTACCCAGAACGAGGGGTCAAAATGACCAAATATTATGAGCACTGTGCCCTAGATCTGAGTCAGGCCTTAGGTCCACCAAGGGTCACGAATAATTATTCTTCAGACTAGAACTGCTAATGATACCCAGCTGGAGGCATTCCTAATGCTCTTTCCATATACGGTCTTTTTGATGGGTTGACCTTGCACTATTAGTGACGCCTCTTGACTGAGCATTTGCCAAATGACAAGTACTTTATAAACACTGATCAGTTTCATCATCCCATAACCCCCTAAAAGTTAGATTTTATCAGCCCCACTTTACAAATGTAGAAACTGAGGCTCAGAGAGGTTAAAGAGCCCAAGGTCACATAGTTAGTTCGTGGCAGAGCCGTGATGGGAATTCTGGGTGTCTGATTCCAAAACTCAATATTGATCCTTGTTTTATTTATGAAGCAAGTACGCCTTGCTTCATAAATAAAAGCTGTGATAGAACTTCAAAAACCAGACTCAGAGATCCCAATGTTCTCAGGAAAAAAAAAAAAAGAAAATACATTGCCCATTGCCGTTTCCTGAGACCAGTAACCAGAGGGAAGGATTTTTACATAAGCAAAAAGTGCCTTTGGGAATTCAAGTCCGACGCATTAATATAATGATTATTCCTCCCGCCTGGGCTCTAACTATATTTTTATTAGGATGCTTTACATATTCTTTAGCTTAGCTCTTTTAAAATGCTAAACTGTCTCTGCGTCCTCAAATGTGCCAAAACTCTAGGCAGTATATTTACAGGAAGTAAACACCCGCCTCCTACCCTCTAACCAAATAACTCCCAGAGGCCTGAATTAGTGGTATGCCTTTTAAGGAGGTGAAAATCCAACTCTCTCTCAGGAACATGACTGACATAAAATTCAAATCAAACTAAATTTATGAAGGGAACTCAGGCTGGCTTGAAGGCTCGTCTTGTGGCTGAATAGTTATGATCACACACTGTTTTAGATATGTTCCAGGCTCCTCTGAGGCTGAAGCAGTTGGTTCCCGGGGCTCTGTCTCTGGAGAGTTTGGTGGTTCTGTCTGTGGCCAGGGTCAGAGGTCAGCTAGTGATGAGGTCAGCGTCCATGGTTGGGATTTGAATCCAGTTGGTGACAGAATCTCTAAGCTATGTATGAGATAAGGTTTAGTAAGTTACTTTCTCTCCAAAGGCATCGACTTGCAGGGTCACAAGGTCTCCCATTTAGGGTGTCTTGTCATGATGTCCTTTTTTATTTTCAAATATTTCAGCATAGAGAAGAACTCAATTTTAGGGACAGTTGCCCTAATCAAGAATCCTCAGTCCGAGGGCCACAAGCTTTTGTGCACACTCAGGAGGAAGCCCACACAAGCAATAGTTGTAAGTATTTCACTGTTATTTGTCTTTCAATTAACAGCTAAGGCCACAAGCTAGTTAAGGCATGTCAAAAATGGGCTTTTTTGATGAAAATACTGGCCCCATTGACTAGGGAGATTGACACTGATGTCTTAGTTTGTTTGGGCTGCCATAACAAAATACCATAACCAGGGTAGCTTACAAACAACAGAAATTTATTTCTTACACCCTGGAGGCTGGGAAGTCCAAGACCAAGGCTCCAGCAGGTTCAGTGCTTGGTGAGGTCCAGCTTCTGGTTCTGAGATGGTCTTCTCCTCGCTGTGACCTCACATGACAGAAGGGGAAGGGAGCTCTCTGAGGTCTTCTTTATGAAGGGTGCTAGTGCCACTGATGGAAGCTCTTCCCTCATGACCTAATCACCTCCCAAAGGCCCAACTTCCCATAATATGATCACCTTGGGGATTAGGATTTCAACACATGAATTTGGTGGAGACACAAACATTCAGACCCCAGCAAGCTTTCATTGGTGAAATAAAAGGCGCTCAGGATTTGGGGACCAGCTGAAAATACTTCAGAGACATTTGCATGAGTAGGACCAAAGAACTCAGGGAAGCCTGTACCTGTGACCACGATGCAGGGCTCTGGGTCTGGCCACTGGTTTAGGAGGCTTTCTGCTTGTCTGATGTTGACACGAACACAGAAATCTCATGTCTGGAATTTTGTTATGTCTACCTCAAGTGATCCTCACACAGGGTGAGGTTGGATGTAAAAGGACAGACAGCCGGGACCTCCCTGGACTCACACAACAGGTTGTAGGAACTGCTGGGTTGCCTGCTTTGCCAGGGTGTAAATGTCTGTGTGTGGAGAAACTGGCTCTGAGACTCACTTTCATGTAACCTAGGAGTGAGACTGTGGGGGAGCAGCTGACCCCACCCCCTCAGACTTCTTCGAATGACCTGTCACCCACTCCCGGCTTCCAAGCTTCTCTGCAGGAGGAAAAGTCCCCAGGTATCGTTGCCCTTTATCAAATTCATCATTCTTTCATCTCATTTGTTTTTCATTTTTTTGCTTTGGAGTCAGAGCTGTATGCATCAGACATGGAAAGGATTTCAGAACAGCTCCTGGCGAGGACTAATCTGATGAGAAGTGATTATGCTCTCACTGGAGAAGCAATTTATTGCCAACCAAATTCTTGTTGCCAGATGAATAAAGTTGGTGTTAATTCTGCCCACTCAGGGTCCTAAATGACTCCTCAGAGCCACCTGTGGGAATCAACAGGCATTGACGACAAGGGCTGGGCTTACAGTCTGGCCCACTGAGACCACAGCAATGATGTGTACAGCCTCTTAGACACCTCGGGCCCTTCCATCTCTGGAACCCTGGGAAAGTCAGAGCTGAAGGAGCCCTCGGAGTTGTCCAATCCAACCGTCTTCATCAGGAGGAGACTGTGACTCACAGAGATCCCTGTACTTACCCACAGCCACACAGTGGAGCTGGAAGGAGGGCTCTGGCCATCTCCCAGACTGCTCCTGAATTCCATTCAACAAACACGTGTCCAGGGCTTGCCCAAGGAAAGGCCCTGCCTCGTTCTGGGAATAAGCAAGTTCCCTGTGCTGGGTGAGCTCTCCAGACAGAGAGGGAGTGATAATGCAGCAAATATAAAAGAGAAAGGACGCAACAGAACACACAGCGCTGTGAGTCCTGCTGCAGGCTGAGCTTTCTTTGGTCTTGGAAATGAATGCGAAGGAGGGTTGAGAGGAGCAAACAGGGCTAGAGGAAGGGCCCTAGGGCAGCATCTGGAAACCTCAGGAGTGAGGATAGCAGGCCCGAGCCCAGCTCAGCATAGGAGCTCCTGTGACTGATTTCAGTGCAACATCCCGAGGCCCCACGACGGCTCCACAGGTGGGACCTTGCATGGAAGTGGGCACATCAACCCCATCTCTGCATCTGAACAGACCCCTGAAATGGGTCGAATGCCAGCCTCTCCTCTCCTCCCTGTAGTCCTTCTGTCCTGCCTTCTTCATCTCCTCTCTAGCTTCAATGGCTCTCCAAGGATCCTGGAGTCTCTGGGGCACCAGCTGGGTGTTCCTCAGAAAAGCCAATCTCTCTGCCTCCTCTCCTCTCCCAGTAGAAAACTAAATAACCACAACGAACATGTGTCCAGAGCCCTCCAGCCTACAAGGCACTCTTCCCTCACACTATCTCATTTACTCTTCACCACAACTCATTCTTCTCCACCCCTCCTCCAGTGTATAGGTGAAAACAAATCCAGGGTCCAAGTAACTGGCCCAGGTCATCGAGCTGGATCTGGGTGGACCCATTCCTGGACCTCTTCCTAGAACCACAGTTATCAGCACAGACTTTTGAGCTGATTCCCTGGCTCTGAATCCCAGCTGCAGCACTCACCAGCTCTGAGACTTGGGAAAATAACTTACCCTCTCTCTGCCTCTGTTTCCTCATCTGGAAAATGGTACTACTACTAATAAAATTAATCACACTGGATTGTCATGAGGATTAAATTAATTAATACAGGCAAAGAACTTAGAATAGTGCACCCTAAGTATTAGCTCTTACAAGCATTAACTCTAACCTAGGGTTCCAGCAGATTCCTCCTGTTAGGCCATTCAGCATCCCTGGGTACCTTCAGAGAAGTTGCCATCGACAAGGCTGGCCCTCAGGACAATTAGAATCCTTCCTGAGTTTGCCTCCTCCTTCTCCCATCCTCAGCCTCCCTCTATTTCCCCTTTGATTCTCAGCAATTCTTCCCCACTAATCCTCCTCCCCACACCCACACCTAGCCAGACAGGCTATTTCAAGATTCTATAAGATGAAACTACTCGACCTTTGTGTTCAAAATTTATCCTTTACAATGTTAGTTTCTAAATGTTCAGTACATACAAAAAGAGTTAGTTGTTCCTTTAAGAGTCCAGTTTTAAATTAAAAAGAAAGCTCTCTAGTAAGAAGCAGCTTTGCCTCTGCCTCCCAGCAGCAGCAAGGGGATTATCAGCAAAAAACCATATTGCATACTTAATTGCAATACCATCCCCAAAGCCAAAGTCTGGTCTAGGCTGAGTGGCTGATCTGAGCCCTCATAGTTACTACTTCCAAGTTCTGCAGAAGCCATCGAGGGTTCCATAGAAAAGATCTTTGCAGGAGCATGGTTCTCCGACACTGGGAATAACAGAGGTGACCTGGCACACTAGTGCTTGTTTTGACCTGTGGCTTCTTGGAACCACAGGCTTTGGATGCCAAAGAAGATTTACCTTAGGGAAATGGAGGAAGCAGACCCAGGAAGGGGGTGGTCCCTGGAGCTCCTGAGCGGCTTTGGCCACTGACTCTGCCCAGGTGCACAGAGTGCTTTGCCCAGTGGAAATAGAATAGGGATATTGGATTTGCCTAGACCACTTCCATGTATGAGCTGATGATGTGCTTTGTGATGTGTGGAAGCAGCAGAGGAAACCTCTGGCATTTCCTGCAGCTTCCTTTGTCCTCCCTAGTGCCTGGTGCATAGTAGGGACCTAGTGTATGTTTGATGAATGAATTTCCTGGAGGTTGATGATCCACTCATTTTGAATCACGAAATTAACATTCAAGGACCCTCTCAGGGTTGCTGAGGGAGTGTGATTGGTTGCGAGCCTAAGCCACTTACATGCTCTCCTCTCCAGCAGTGGAAAACTTTATCTCATGCCTTTCAAGTAGAGATAGTCAAAGCTTAAATGGCTCAGCAGCTCCCGCTGATGTGTATCAGTGAATTGAAGCTTTTCAGAATCCCAGTGGAGCATCGAAGTCAAGGAATGAAGGGCGATATCTTGCAAGGGCAGGCTTCCTGGGAGTGTTCAGGAACTTCCTAAATACAATAGGAAATGAACTGCGTAAAATAGCTGGCTCCTACCCCACATTGTTAGAGAAAGTATCAAGTTTAAGAAAGTTTTACAGAAACTCAACTAGACCACACACATCATCTCAAGACCATGGCCTTCCAAGCATCTGGGTTCAGTGGTCCCTAAAAGGAAAAGACTGTTCCAGCCATGGACCCCACCCCCAGCTGCCTCACTGTTGCCAGCCTCCTTTCCAGATTAACTGTCTCTGGTCCCTCATCCAGTCATCTCCTGTGCTGTCAATAGAAGTATGCACCTACCTCATAGATCTGGTCAGGCCAGTCTCCTTAATACCCCAATGACTCCCCATTGTCTTCGAGATGGAATAAAACTTTCTCAACTTGGCGTGCAAAGCCCTTTAAAACCTGGTCTTCATTCAGGCTTGATGTGCAGCCAGTACTCACCAATAAAGCCATACCAGCTGTTAAAATATTGAAATACTTCTGTGCTCGTTCAATGACCCCAGACATGCGCCAGCCAACCTCCTTGCTCACATGTCTCCTGGCCAGAGCCCTGAGGGGAAACGGTGCCCTGATGGCACTTGGCACTGACTCCCCCACAGGCGTATGCTGGGCTGGGCTAAGGTCCCTGGCGCAGGCCAGCATCCCCCAGAGGCACCCTCACATGGAAATGTTCGGGAACTACAATTTCTGTTGTAGACCACACTGGTCGTAAAATGCAGTATTTTGAATATTACTCCCACCTCAGCCAACGTACTGGATTTATTACCATTTCCTTGTTCACTTATTCAATGAATTAAGAATGCCTGAATGAATAAAGGGATGAGTGATATGTGAGCTAGTACTTGCTGTCTTCCCCAGCCCTATCATGAAGGAAGGGGGTTCACAGGGACATATTGGTGATTAGAAGACACAAATAAGGTACCAACCACAGTGGCCACAGATATGTCACTCAGTGCCAGAAATGGTCACTCAGGAAGGGACTTTCATAGATGGGTTATACGCCAACCAAGTTCTCAAGAAGGGTCTTTCATGGGTGGGTTATACCCCAGCCAGGTTCTCAGCCATCCAAGTGTAGAAAGTGAACTTCTGCAGTGCACCCCAAAGTCATTTTTCAGGGGCAAACTCACACAACCAGGCTCAAAAGTCACGTTGTATTGTGGGAACACCAGCCTAATGATTGGGAAAGGTGACTGTAGTGCTCTGTGTCTTGTCCAGGCATTTCAGCTGTGACTTTTTCAGTTGCCAGAGACAGGAATTCTAATTCAAAATGACGTAAGTGCAAAAGAAATTTATCAGCTTTCAAAACTGAAAGTTCCAAGGAATAAATCTAATTTCAGGTACAGCTGGATTCAGGCATCAAATGGTATCATCAGGACTCAATTTTTTCCTTCTCTGGGTTCTACCTTGTTGATTTAGGCTCCATATGGTGGACAGATGGCTTCCTGCCTCCAGGATCCCATCTTCCCAGCTTCAAGTCTAGCTGGCAAGAGTGGAAGAGTCTCCGCTGGAAGCCTCAGCATGCATCTCATTGCATCTCCTTGGTCCTAATGAGGTCACATAGCCAACTCTGAGACAAGCCTTGCGACCAGCAGAGGAGTGTTACATTCTGATTGCCTGAGGCCTAGATCACATGCTCCACCCCAAGCCAAGAGTTGGTGCCTCCCAAGCACAAGGGCTGAGTGTAGGGGAAAGAGCGAAGTTGGATATGGGTACCACAATGCAGGGCTGGATGCTGGGGAGCAAACCCAACCAATGCCCACTGTACCAGGACACCCTATTATAGTACTGAGCAGGCCAAAACATTCTTCAGGGGCTTGCTTGGTATGTCAGAATAAGGCAAGAGGGCTATTAGGAAGTGAGATTATTTTCACCAAGATCCAGAAATTGTCCTCATGCCAAAGCAGAACACCCATCTCTCAGGCAAAGCTGGGAACAGGCTAACAACCCTCCTCTCTGAAGCCCAGTTTCTCCCTAGGCCCCATTCCTTCTGCAGGCAGGCTGTGCCTTGATTCAGATGGGTTGATATCACTGATGCTACCCCAAGGCTGTAGGTGAGTAATTGCACCCAGTTGTGCCCACGCTACCTAGGTTTTCTTCACTCTGACTCATTTACATTGATTCATAAATAAAATGCATTCCCATGGTTCCTTCTACTTGTTCTAATGCTGTACTGCACAACCCAGTTCAGCAGCCTAATGAGATGGAGCAGGCCAGAGACTTCTCCGCATATCTTACAGGTGGTGTGATGAAAGGAAAGAGAGGACAAATGATGTGCCCAGGTTCACACAACAGGATAAAGGCTTCTCCACCCCCTGCTGATGACTCCCTGACTCAGCACTTACTACATCAATGAAGTTACCTACTGAGGTTTGTCAGTAACAGTTCAGTTTCTTCAACTCATCACTGAGATGTACCAGGAGACTGACCCTTAGAATGGAGGTGAAAAGACTTTTTTCTTAGCCACTCCGAGGCAATTTCCACTCACTTTCTCCTATTCTTGGCCCCTGAGCCACTCACAGAGGCACTGCCCTTGTCATTCTTAGGCTGGAGGGATAATTCCTCTCGGCTGTGGAGTGGAACCCTGTACAGCAATCTGTCCCTGAGGACTGACATAGCTCCCATCTAGATGCAGTCAGTGCTCAGATAAGACAAGATGGATGGCAAACAACGTTTGGACCAACAGGTGCCATTTGTTAACATGCTCTAGATCAATGGCTTCCAAAATTAAAACATTCTGTATCTGTCAGATGTCCCCACCAGACCCTCTGGCAGGGCAGAGGTACCAGCTGTAGATGGTGTGAGGTTGGGGGCCATGGAAGGGAGGGGAGATTTCAGTTGGTGGTGGGGAGGATATAGCATTTCCTACCAGAGCCAAAAGCAAGCTCCCTCCCACTGCAGAGGTTCCCCAAATAAGTCAGAGGATGGGGGACAGGCAAGTCCAGATGCTGACGTTTCATAGTTAAAGGATGGAGGGACACATTTCCTGAGTTTCCTAAAACATCAAGCATTGTCTTGGGCATGGCATATACCTGAAACATGGAGGCTTCCCTCCCTTGCATGGAGAAAATGAGCCCACAGTGGTAAAAGTGTCTCCTGTTTTCTGCTGTCATTCAGGATTCATGAGTGTAGCAGATGCTGTGGAGCCTCCATCCCATATCCAGCCCACCTGAATTTACCTGCAGCTGTGAGGACATCTCAGCTCACTCCAGTGCATGTCCCTCCTCTCTGCCTGGCTGGCATCCTGCCTGAGAGCCTGCTCTCAGTGGCCAGTCACAACCATGACATGCAGGGGAGTTAATGCCTGGGGTGGGGATGGCAGGGAGTGAATAAGTACCCCAGGTTCCCTGCCCTCCAGTGGCACAATTTTGAGGCAAGGGCCACATGGTTTTCAGAAAGCTGCCAAGGATCAACCCTAGTTGCCCATGACAGTAACCCATTCATCAGAGCATTCACTTTATTGTTTCTTTGTCTTCTATGTCTAACCTTGCTTACTTCATCACTGTGCTTCAGGGGATCACCTCCCAAATAAACATCCGTGTCCTTGTTTCTCAAGAATGCCCCTCTCTGTGCTGACTCTGTGCAGCCCTTTCTTCCCCCGGGCCTCCTATAGGATCATAGTGCTATGTGAGTGGAGGGTACAGAAAGGGGTGCTGGCTCCACCCTGACTTTTCTACAAATCCCAGAGCATTGCTCCTCTCACCCTACCCCCACCACTTTCGCCCTGGGCTCACCAGTCAGCTCTTGATCTTCCAGGATTGGTCCAGCCCAAGGGTCTGTATCAACACAAGCCACGTGGTACAGTAGAGAGAACGTGGAGGAGGGTACTTGGCTTCCAGCTCTCTGATGACCTATGTGGGGAAGACATATGACCTCTCTGAACCTCAGAATTAGGAAATCTCTAAAATTAAGGAAGTACCAAACCTCTCTCACGGGGTTGTGGCTATGATCAAACAGGGAAATATATGTGAAGCTCTATGTAAACTCTAACTTTTTCCACAGCTGATATTCAGCAAGTACCTACCAGAACAGCTCTGTGATTTATGCCTGTTCCTTGTTCTGACTGGCCAGAGCCTGTGCTTTCCCTGTTATTAAATATGTCAAATATCACTTCTGAATAGCATCACTGTTATCTGGACATCTTGTATCCCTTGCTTGGAGGCAGCCAGCCAACCTCTCTGAATAGTAGAATTACAGCTCATCTATAAGGAGAGTCCTAGGGAGGGCCATGTTGCTGTGCCAAAGAAGAATGTCCTAATACAAGACATGCGAGGCATCCTCCAGATAGATCAATCCCGTTTCAAATGGGCAAACACAGAGCACCTTGTGCAAATATGCCACAAGACTTGCTTCCAGGCCCAGCCCGTTGCTAAGGAGTTCAGTGTTTCAACCAGCTTAATTAAGCATGTTTAAAAGGATACATTCTCTCCCCCATCCATCCACAAAAAGGCCCTTGGCAGACCTTGGTTAATTAATCAGAGGGCTGTATGAGTGGGTGCTCTCTCGCTGGTAAAGAAAAGCTGACCTGGGTTTAGATCTAAGGGATTCGAGCTCTGAATAATCTTGGAAGATTGGGGAAGGCAACCTGGGGACAGGCCAGCAGGCACTCAGGGTTGGGCATGGGAGAGAGATACTCACACTCCACAATGTGGCATAATACATCAAGGTTGGGAGATGAGCAAAGGTCTTCATTAGAATCTGTTTGCATATTCATTGTCAACTGTGACTAGCTTAAACTAAACTCACCCATCACAGAAATCCATAGTGACTGTCAGACAATGATAAGACTTCTTAGTTCTCAATTTTGCTTTAAAGTAGAGACGACTGAAAATATGCACTGTGTGATGCTCATAATCAAAGATCAACTCCAACTAAAACTAACCAATGATTAAACTTCACCCTCACTCCAACTGTTCACTCAATAACTGTGTTAACCATCATCCTTCCTGCCAGTCATTGCAGCTGTGGCTTTAAGGTTGGCACATGGGGCACTGCATTGGCCTGTTCATAGGAGGATAAGGGGATGTTCGGAGTATTTAATTTCTGCGCTATCATGGGATCAAAAGGCCAGCTTTGACTTAGCAGTGGCTTGGTGTGCAAGAGAGGAAGCTAGGACAAAGAGTGCTGGTCCACGAGAAGAAACTAGGAGACAGAATTAAGACACTGAGCACTTCCTGCCTGCAGCCCTTTAGTTATGCCTGTAAATTCTGAAAAGTTCTTCAGGTGCTGTATTATAAGAGTAGACACTTCACACAGAATCTGTCTTGGATGGCTGATGAGGTGCCACTTCTCTCTCTTTCCAGAAATGCCTTGATCTCTTCACCCTGCTGTGAATTATCAGGGTCCTGGGCCATAGACTTCTAGTTCTATCTTATTTCTTACTTCTTACCAGGAGTGGGAGGCAAATCTTTTCCTCTTAAGCATAACTCTGTGATATTAACACATTACAATATTAGCACATTGTGGACCCTGCCTCTTTTTTCTGCAGTAACAAAGACACTTACTCCATAGGGTGAATGGGAAAAAGAGAAAGGAAAGGAAGGGGCAAGAAACCCCTGTGCCATCCCTCGTGCCCTGGGCCTTATGCACATATGCACCACCCTTGAGAAAAGCATCACCATCCAAACCCATTTTACAACTGAGGAAACCAAGGCTCAGAAATGGGAATGAGTGTTGGAGCCAAGAACCAAGATTAGTCTGACACTAAAGCATATGCCCTTGCCCTGAGCCACTGCCTGTGTCCTGACTTGGCCAGTCAGAGTCCAGTGTTTCGTTATTCTGTGTTTAATGGGGTACCATAAACGCGAATTAATTCTGACATTCAGGGTAGAATTTGGTCAACAAATAGGGAAGGTATTGCTGGAGGAACTCAGATGTGAGAGAGATTTGGAGCTAAATAAGGTTAGCCAGGCTCACAGGCTGGAGCAAGAAATCAGCAAAGGGCCAGAGCCCCTAGAACCTGTGAATGGGACCTCATTTGTAGGGGGGGAAAAAGGCCTTTACAGATGTAAATAGTTAAGGAGCTTCCTATGGTTTGAATATTTAGTCCCATCCAAAATGTATTTTGAAACTTAATCCCCATTGCAACAGTATTAAGAAATGTGACCTTTAAGAGGTGACTGGAGTCAAGACCTCTGCCCCTGTGAATGAGATTAGGTGCCCTCATAAAAGGGCTTGAAGGAGGGAGTCTGCCTTTTTTGCCCTTTCACCTTCTGCCATGTGAGGACACAGTGCTCATCGCCTCTAGAGAATGCAGCAACATGGTGCCATCTTGGAAGCAGAGACAGCAGATCTCATAGACGCTGAATCCGCTGGCTCCTTGATCCCGTACTTCTTTCAGAACTGTGAGAAATAAATTTCTATTATTTATAAATTACCCAGTCTGTGGTCTTTTGTTACAGCAACACAAAGACAGATCTCAAGATTAGATCATCCTGGATTACCTGGGTGGGCCCTAAATTCAATGAACTGTGTCCTTAGAAGAGAAGAGAAGGGGAGATGAGACACGTAGAGGAGAAGGTGTTGTGAGGACAGTCGCAGAGGTTGGAATGACACATCTACAAACCAAGGAGCACCCTGGATTGCTGCAGCTGCCAGAAACTAGAGAAGAAACATCTCCTTCAGAGCCCTCAGAAGGAACCAACCCTACAAACCGAACCAACACTTTGGGTTTGAACTTCTGGCCTCCATAATCGAAAGCATAAATTTCAATTGCTTTAAGCCACCCAGTTTTTGGTAATCTATTGTGGAAACCCTGGAAAACCAATACAGGCTCTATTGCTGGTAAGAATTAAGGTCAAACCAGGAAACACCAGCCATCCAGTGGCTTTGGGCTGAGGTTGGTCCTAGGTCAGTGATTAAGAGCCCGAGTCTCTCCTTAGGAACTGCATACTGATGATAGAAGCTCAAAACCCTCCTTCTTCAACTTGGAGAATTGGCTGAAGTTTCAAATGCCCTCTGGTGAGAGAGGATCCAGGTCCTGATGGTGAAGAGCTTTGGTGTCTGCTGCTGAGAAGGGCTGGGGCAGGCAGGAGCAGGCCCAAGCTGTGTGAGGTTCCTGTCATGGGGGTGTGATCTAACAGATAAGGCAGGAAGAGGGAGATTGTGCCTCTGTTTTTTTCTTCATTGATCATCTATACCTTTGGAAGGATGGACATGAAGACCAGCTAGCTATTGACCCACTGTCCACGGGTTGCATTCAGCTTCTCTGACACAGAGCTGAGGGGTTTCTTTCACTTTTCCTCTCCATGCCACCCCTGCTAAGCACCACTGCACATGAGACAAGGGAACCCGACATTGGCCTTGCAGAGGCCCTGGCTGAGGGCCCAGGGCTGAGCCCAGACAGGAATTGCCACCTGCAGCATCTTGGAGCATGAAAAGCTGAAAAACAGATGCCCATCAGACTTCCAGAGAAAGCTTAGATCCTGAAACCCAAAGCACACATGGCAAGTCCAAAGTCTCAAAATGCTGAATCAAAATCAGAATGTGGAGTCAAGAATTCAGAATGGGGCAAAAGCGGGGTCTGGAGTGGAAGCAGGCTGAGGATGAACAAGGGGAGTCCACGTTGCCTGCCCCGGGCTGACATCCTGGGGGCTGTGGCTCCCCTTCAAGGGATGGCAGGTCCTCGTGAACAACTGGGTAAAGAAAGGCTTAAAGGTCTGAGGCAGCACTGACACCACGCAGGGGGCCCCATGGTCAGCAAGACAGGCCCATGATCAAGCCATTGCACTGCTGTCAATTTACAGTGGGCAAAACAAACCCCGCATCCCTAAGGTCCAACTGGTAGTGACCCAACTGGTAGTGACGTCTGTATTCATGCTCAGGCCTCGGGAAGAGCGGGGGCAGAGAGGACAGAAAGGGTGGCAGTAAATGCTCCAGAAGCTTCTTTTAGAGCCCAAACCCCTGTTCAGAGTTGGAGGCCTGCTCCAGCAATGACACTCAAAGGCACCCACAACAGGCACCTGCAGGACAAAGCAATGTAGTTGGTCAGAGACTGGGAAAAGTTTTCTCTAAGAACTTGGACTATGGTTTGACCATCAGGCTCTCCCTGGCCTGAATCACCTCTGCAGAAACTCCTAACTTAGATCTGGGCCCTGGATTCCACCCCCAACAAAACTCCTGGGCAGGCCGTGCACAGTGGCTCATGCCTATAATCCCAGCACTTTAGGAGGCCAAGGCAGGCGGATCACAAGGTCAGAAGTTCAGGACCAGCCAGTCCAACATAGTGAAACCCCATCTCTACAAAAAATACAAAAATTAGTCGGGCATGGTGGTGCGTGCCCGTAGTCCCAGCTAGTTGGTAGGTTGAGGCAGGAGAATTGCTTGAACCCAGGAGATGGAAGTTGCAGTGAGCTGAGATCACGTCACCATGCTCCAACTTGGGCAATAGAGACTTTGTCTCAAAAAAAAAAAAAAAAAAAAAAAAAAGGGCCAGGCATGGTAGTTCATGCCTGTAATCCCAGCACTTTGGGAGGCCGAGGCAGGTGGATCACGAAGTCAGGAGATTAAGACCATCCTGGCTAACACGGTGAAACCCCGTCTCTACTAAAAATACAAAAAAATTAGCCAGGCGTGGTGGCTGGCGCCTGTAGTCCCAGCTATTCGGGAGGCTGAGGCAGGAGAATGGCGTGAACCTGGGAAGCAGAGCTTGCAGTGAGCCAAGATCGCACCACTGCAGTCCAGCCTGGGCGACAGAACAAGACTCCGTCTCAAAAACATAAATATATAAAATAAATAAATAAAAACTCCTGGGTAAAGCAACGGGCTGAACCCCTCTAACCTAAGTCCATTGTCTTTGAGTGAGAAAAAGAAAAAGGACTAGCAGACCTTGCCCAGAGCAAGAGAAGTTAGAGGTCAAGAATTGGGCTGGGGCTGGGCATGGTGGCTCATGCCTGTAATCCCAGCACTTTGGGAGGCTAAGGCAGGCAGATCATGAGGTCAGGAGTTCGAAACCAGCCTGGCCAATATGGTGAAACCCCGTCTCTGTTAAAAATACAAAAATTAGCCAGGCATGGTGGCGGGCACCTGTAATCCCTGCTACTTTGGGAGGCTGAGGCAGGAGAATCACTTGAAACAGGAAGGTAGTGGTTGCAGTGAGCCGAGATTGTGCCACTGCACTGCAGCCTGGGCAAAAGAGCGAAACTCTGTCTCAAAGGAAAAAAAAAAAAAAATGGGCTGGAGCCAACATTTAGCAGCACAGGCAGCAGAAGACAAAGAGTGGACTGCCAGAGTCTATTCTGACTCCACATGACCCTCTCAGGACATCCTTATGAACCACAAGTAGAAGCAACTGAATCCTTTTCCCCCAGGGAGCCGGCTCACCTTTGTTAGGCTCATTAGTGTTTCAAACACAAATTTGGTAGAACAGCAAAAACATATACATTAGTAACATAATCATATTAATATGTAGAAAAGGTCTGATGCAAATTGGAAAGTGGCATTTGGAAACTGTGATAAATGGCCATGCAGAATTTAAGATTCCATCTGGAAGCTTGTTGCGAAAAAGGTGATGCCTGGGGTTTCCGTAGAGGGCTCCACCTTCCCAGGCTCTAACCACACTCAGCTCAAAACAGCTTTCCAAATTACATCAACGTGCAGGTGTGACTTGTACCTGTCAAACGGGACAATTCTTTTCCCCTGTATATTATATTATCCAAAGCTAGTCAGGATAAGAGGAAACAGGCTCTCACTTCATGCTGCAGGATGAATTGCAGCCATTCAGCAGATTGCCTTGCAATTCATCATATTTCCTCATCTAGACTTTCACTTCTAAGAACTAAGTCCAAAATATGGTTCAGAGGTTGTTCATGCCACCACACACACCAATTTAAAGAATAGTCACTAGCCTGTAATCCCAGCACTTTGGGAGGCCGAGACGGGCGGATCACGAGGTCAGGAGATCAAGACCATCCTGGCTAACATGGTGAAACCCCGTCTCTACTAAAAAATACAAAAAACTAGCTGGGCGAGGTGGCGGACGCCTGTAGTCCCAGCTACCCGGGAGGCTGAGGCAGGAGAATGGCGTAATCCCGGGAGGCGGAGCTTGCAGTGAGCTGAGATCCAGCCACTGCACTCCAGCCTGGGCGACAGAGCGAGACTCCGTGTCAAAAAAAAATAATAAAAAATAAAATAAAATAAAGAATAGTCACTAAAGGCTTTCTTATTTCATAGGAAAGAAAAAATTATAAAATAAAATAAAACAAAATAAAATAAAAACTCCACTACTTCTGCCTTCCAGAAGGATGGCAAATTCTTCTCTATAGTAGATGTCTATTTGATTCAGAAAATCCCTGGCCTTTTGGCTATGATAGGGAAGGCCGTGGGCTAGTCTATATATGAGATATTGAGACAAAAAGAAAACTAAATTACTTAGCACAACAAAGTAATAGGATCTCTAGAGTGGTCCTGTTATTGGAAAGGGTCCTGATCCAGACCCCAAGAGAAGGTTCATTGGATCTCGCACAAGAAAGAATGAGGCAAATTCATACAGTAAAGTGAAAGCAAGTTTATTAGGAAAGTAAAGGAATGAAAGAATGGCTACTCCATAGACAGAGCCCATTTTTATGGTTATTTCTTGATTATAAGCTAAACAAGGAATGGATTATCAGTTCTTCCCCTTTTTAAGCCATACAAAGTAACTTCCTGACATTGCCATGGCATTTGTAAACTGTCATGGTGCTGGTGGGAGTGTACCAGTGAGGATGACCAGAGGTCACTCTTGTCGCCATGTTGGTTTTGGTGGGTTTTAGCCAGCTTTTTTACTGGAGCCTGTTTTAGTGGCCAGGTCTATATGACCTGTACCTTGTGCCAACGTTCTATCTCATCCTGTGACTTAGAATGCTTTAGCCTCTTGGAAGTGTAGCCAAGCAGGTCTCAAGCCTTATTTTACCCAGGGCCTATTCAAGATGGAGCTGCTCTGGTTCAAACGCCTCTCACGATCCCTTGGGCACCCAAGAGAAAGGTGTTCTGGGGAACATGGGACAACCAAGAAGAGAGGATTTGGGAGGAGAGTCTGGGGAGAGGGGGCAGGGCCAAGAAATCTGGTAGCAGGACCTTGGGCTTAGCAGAGAGTGACAGGAATAATAGTGTCTAATCTTCCATTTTCCAGCAGAAATCCCGTTTTACCCAAACCCTTTAATACAGGTCATTATACAATAGACTTGTATTAACTTGCCTCTGGGAAATGAAGGAGGTGGGGCTTGTTCATGGTTGAAATGGAGTGAATCAGAAAAGGCTGGAAGAGCCAGCAGGAGCCACGGGAAGATGTGAGAGGGAATTACAAATGGAGATTGGAGCAAGCGTTTAGAAACAGCAGTTGCAGGAGAATGTGAGCACAAGACCCCACCCCCACCCCACCCTCCCCACGTTATCTGCAGATACATTAGTAGATGTATCTGCTAATACATACAGATACATGCGGGTGGAGTGGCCACGGGGCCAGGGTCAGGGCCAGACCTAAAGAGGAAATCAACATGTTATCTGGGTGATGGGATTACATTTTTGTTTTGTTTCTTTCATCTTTGCATATATGTTTTCAAATTGTTTTTTTCCTAAGTATGTGTTACTTGTGAAATTTTTAAAAGTCAAACTAAAAAAATAAACAAGTGTGCCAACAGGGCTGTGGAAGGACTTGAACACTCAGTGGCAGCATGCAAACCTTGCCCTCACACCGTTTTTCTCTTCAGACAGAGAAAACAAAACAGCTGTCAGCACTGGCTCCTCTCCTAAACCTGCACAGGACATGGACTTGAGACACTCGCGAGGCAGAACCCCTTGTTTTCAGGCTCTGCCAATAAGGCTTCCAGAAACTCCAGGAACTCGCCTCCCAGGAGATGGGCCAAGCAAGGCAGAGCTGTCATTAACAGGCGTTCTCAGTCCCCACCATCCTCTATACTCTCATAGTTTCTAGATGCAATGTTTAAGTGTCTTAAAGAAGGTTCACATGGAGAAAGTGGACCTCTCTAAAAAAGAAAACGGCATGCCTTCCACCAGGTTCCTGCTTTTATCCTTTCAGAAAATTCAAGAAACCAAAGTTTTTGAGTTCCAGCAGTGGCTGCTCTCATTCCTGCCAGAATCCCATTCCGTTCTCTGTGCTCTCTCTGGCCTTATGAATCTTGGCAGAAGGCTGCTCTCCTATGGTGATGACTCCCATATTAATTTCAGTCTTTTCAAGACATACTTGCTAATTAAAATGTGAAACAGTTTTTATCCCTTTAATTAAGACACAAGATGGGAAGCACAATTTAATTTGGTCCATTGAAACTATCAGTATTATTAGCTCCATAACTTGCTTCCATTAAAGATGCCTATGTTAAACAATATATTTTTTTTTTTTACTCCCACACTCACTGGAGTTTTGGCATGTGCCCTCGGTCCTGAAACCAGCGTGGCAGTTTGTGAACTGTGGTCCCATTGAAAAGACACCGAATGGAAGCTGGAGCCATCAAGAACATTGGCTGTAGGACCCTGTTGTAGGTTGGGCTCCCCTCCCCGCAAGAAGCAGACCCTAAGGATCTGAGTACAAGTAGTTGGTACACAAGTTCATCTAGGGGAGTGAGGAAATAAGACAGGGACAAGTAGAGAGTCAACTCCGGGTGAGCAAATGAGCAAGCTGCTCGTGAGAAACTGAGGGGACGCTCACTGGGGACACCTGATAATGCGGAACACACTTCACGGCTGCCCCACCAGAGGAATAGAAAGCCGGGTGTTTATCCTCCAGTGACCATCCATCACTGGCTGATGGCTGCTCCCAGGGGTGTCAGCTCCCCAGTACTTCCAGCCTCCCCCTTGGGCAGAGAGTTGCCAGTATTGCAGAGGAAGCCATGGTATGGAAGCATGAGGGGTGAGAGGAGACTGTTACCAAATGCATCTGTAACACACCACAGCCCGCTCCTGCCACTGCACCAGGCTGGGCAGAAAGGGACGGGGAGACATGTAGGGAGAGTGTCAATCATCGGCTTACTGCTAGTTCTTTCCATGACCCAAGAGACAAAACCGTGGACCAGCAGCAGCCGGGGCCATATTTGGGAGTCTCTCAACAAGGATAACAGTAGGATGTGTCAAAGTCTCTGGTCCAAAGTCAGAGGGGAAATAAAATACATGCAGAAATAGATGTGGGGAAATAGAAGAGGCACTGCCAAGGGCCCAGAAAAGGGAATAAGCAGATATTTCTAATATCAGTTCAGCTAGTTCAGTCCAAAGGGAACTTGCTCACCCCGCACTGGGGCCCTGACTCAGCAGCTATCCCGTTACCCCACGGGTTTTCTCTTCAGACAAGGAAAAACAAACAGCCATTGATAGCTGACTCGTCTCCTAAACCCGCACAGGACACAGACTTGAGACACTTGCCAAGTCAACCCCTGGGTAAGTACCAACTTCCTCCAGCTGGAGATGGAGAGGACAGTTGTGAATATGACCCTGTACTAAGTGGAGAACTGGTAGCTGGAAAGTGGAAAGTGAACAGAATGTCTAAGACAGAGTCAGAGAAATTACCAGTTCATCAGAAACGGTGCGGGACAGGGAGTTAGCTAAAGGGGAAATTCTGAGGACAACACTCTGGATACTGAACTGAGTTGAAAACTAAGGGTGACAGGAATCCAAGAAGGAAGAGAGAACATGAGAAATCTTGCTTGAGCTGTAAGCAAGTCAGCCAGATAAACACAAGTGTGGCTGGAGCCAAGACTGCAGGAGGTCAGACACAGACAAGGTGCACAGTTGTGGACGAGCTCTGTCAGAGGCAGCATGGGGAGGCAGCTTGGGGTGACAGCAAGAGGCTACCACTGGGAGCCAGGATTTGAACTGTTCACTTAAGTCAACAGTTTAAATCCTGGCTCCACCACTTACTAGCTGAGTGACACTAGGCAAGTAGCTTCACCTCTCTGAAGCCTTGCCCTGCAGAGAATTCTGTGAAAGATAAATAAGGGTAAAATACCACAGCATAGTGTCTGACCCACAGTAAGAGCCCATAACAGCTGCCCCTCCTTGATCTTAGATTTTAACTTGTATTGTACTCTGGAGCCCGACTTGTTAAGGGAGGCCCAATGGTGACAGCTTCTGACTGTGTGTGTGTGGTGCAGGGAGGCAAGAGGGTACGTGTAGACAGGAAGTAGATCCACCTGCCTTACCCCACGTTTGTTGAATGTACCTGTCCAAAAAAAACAAAACAAACACACACACACACACACACACACACACACACACACACACAAACTAGCCATGGATAACAACTCCTTTGGCATCTCCCAGAAAGGTAAGGCACACCGAGCCTAAGGGACATGCCTCTGGTCCCTGCTGGTGATTGTCAGAGCAGACCACTGAACGCTCTTAACCACTGTGATGGTTAACACTGAGTGTCAACCGTATTGTTCCTTCAAGTATTGAGGGTGTGCATGCCTGTGAGAGTGTTGCCAAAGGATATCAACATTTGAGTCGATGGACTGGGAGAGGCAGACCCACCCTCAATCTGGGTGAGCACAATCTAATCAGCTGCCAGCACTGCTAAGATAAAGCAGGCAGAAAAACGTGAAGGACGAGACTGGCTGAGTCTTCTGGCAGTCATCTTTCTCCTGTGCTGGATTCTTCCTGCCCTCAAACATTGGACTCTAAGCTCTTCAGCTTTGGCACTCTTAGACTAACACCAGTGGTTTGCTAGGGGCTCCTAGGCCTTCAGCCACAGAGAGAAGGCCGCACTCTTGGCTTCCCTATGGCTTTTGAGGTTTTGGGATTTGGACTGGCTTCCTTGCTCCTCCGCTTGCAGACGGCCTATTGTGGGACTTCACCTTGTGATCGTGTGAGTCAATACTCCTTAATTAACTCCCCTTCATATATACATCTATCTATTAGTCTTGTCTCTTTACAGAACCCTGACTAATACAACCACCCTCTATCCTGCCTTCCACCTGGTCTAGCCCCCAGAGCCCATCCTGGTTAGGCCAATAGACAGTTCTAGCCCATTGCATCCTCTGTGGGATATGTGGGTGCCTGTGTCTTTAAGGTTCGTGGTGGGATGAGTAGAAGGTGGGGTGAGTGAAGGCATGCACACCCTCAATACTTGAAGGAACAAAACACTCAGTGTTAACCATCACAGTGGTTAAGAGCATTCAGTGGTCTGCTCTGACAATCACCAGCAGGGACCAGAGGCATGTCCCTTAGGCTCGGTGTGCCTTACCTGTGTGGGAGATGCCAAAGGAGTTGTTATCCATAGCTAGTTGTGTGTGTGTTGGGGTGTGTGTGTGTGTGTGTGTGTGTGGTGTTTTTTTGTTTTTTGGGTTTTTTTTTGTTTTTATTTGTTTTTTTTTTTTAAGGACAGGTACATTCAACAAATCTTAGCAAAGTCTGTTCCTAACTGAAGTAGTTCTTCCTTTCAAGCAGCAATCTGTTCCAAGAAGTGGTAGGCGATGTGTCTGAAGTTGAACAAAAAAAACTGATTCAGACTGATGAACACACATCTGAAATTCCATTAAGGAATCTATGCTCCACATACAGGGGCAGGGGCTGGAAATCACACCTCCCAGGGCTGGCCTTAGTGGTCCCCCTTGTGGGAAAGTTGGATGAAGGATGAGGGCACAGGCTTCCACTTCACACGCCCAGGCCTCCCTCCTGCCACCTCGGCTTTGGACACCCAGAAGATGGCAGCATCTTGAATCTTACAGAGGCAGGGCCATCGGGATTTGGTGCAAATGTCCCTTGGGTCCCCCACTCCCCTACTGCCAGCCTTTTCTGGGCCCACAACTCCTAGCACAGAAGCCCCCAGCCCTTGCTGCCTGGGTCTTCCTGTGGAGAGTGAAATGAAACCCACGAAGAGAGGTGCAGGAAGCTTCTCTCCTGCCACACTTTACCCACAGTGCGTTTTGAAACGATACATGGGAAAAGCCACCTGCGGCCCTCAGACCCATGTTGAAGGACTCATTCTTTCCCCAGTTCAGAAATCCTGCCATGCTGAACTCCTCACTGACAGAAGAAACCTCCCGCAGCAGTTGACAGCAGGCCACTTCTAGCCCCTCCACCCAGGAGGCCTGCGACACTGTGGCCCCATTTTTCAGGCTGCCTGAGCTCCTTTGCATTGCTGTTGCAATGCTGACACTGGTCACCTGAGCTCTGTTTGCCATCTTTTTATCTTTCAGCTCTGACTATGCTCTAGCCACTCAGAATAGGGATGGGCCAGGGCAGCAAGAGGCAGGGCAGGTGGGTGACAGCAGTGGCAACGGCGGCAGGGTGGCCTGGAAACACACACAGTTCAAGAAATGGACCAGCGGAAGCAAAGGCTTTCGTGCGCCAGGCCTTACAACCTCCCCACTGGCAGTTGCTGACCTCACAAGACATCATCAGAGCCTGACGTATTTCCCAATGGCTGTCATCTGCCCATGGATAACCCAAGCCTGTGTCTCCATTCTGCCCTGTCCTCAACTCCAGATCCATTGATCCTGCTACTTCCTCCCAGAGGTCCTCTAAGACTCAGCAAACTCACACACTCAAATCTACACTCTCTGCATTGCCCTAGGTCTGATCCTCCCCACTCTGGTTTCCCATTACTGTGCAAATGTCATGCAAGTTGGAAACGTAAGTCCATCCTTGACTCTGCCTGGGCCATATCTCACATTCCATCAATTATCCAGCCCAGTCAATTCCATCTCCTAAAAGTATTTCCAATCCGTCCTCCTCTCTCCACTCCTGCCGCCATCATTCCAGTTCACACTTCCTCCCAGCATCTCACATCCAGATTGCTTCCACACTCCCTACTGGTCTTTTTGTGCTGATCTTCCCCCAGCCTCTAATCCATCTGCCTGGAACACCCTTTTCCTCTTGTCCCTCTGGTAAACTCTCCTCCTTCTAAGCCTTCCTCCTTTGTGAAGCCTTTAATGATTTCCCACATAACATGAGGCACTTCACCCCCATCTCACCCCGTGGGCCCTAGGTGCTGGCACCCATACCCTCATCAGAGCCCTGGCCATATGACATGGCACTGACTATTGGCACACCCTTCTCCCACAGGGCTCCCCGAGAGCAGGGGCTCCCAGTGCCCTACTCAATTCTTGGCAAACAGTTAACGTTTCCTAAGTGTTTAGTTGAACTAATGAATTCTACAATAAAGAGGCCAGGGATCTGAAAGACTGGAAATTGGATTTTATGTTGAGTCTTTTAATTACAGATCCAAAATACCTAAATCCTTTAGCTACCAACTCTGTCCAGCCCAAGCATGTCCCTCTCTCAATAGCCAGGAAACACTTTGTAAATAAATTCCTTGTCTCGAGTCCCATTTTATTGTTCAATTGTTTAGAATTGGAGTGAGATCTCCACTCTCGGTGCCTCAATACCTAGCATTCCACATGGACGAGTGAAGTGCAGTTACAGTGCTGTGTTTGGTTCTTCGGGAAGATGGGTTGCTTCTCTCAGCTCAAGGCTCCATTCATGGGAGGAGAAAGGCCTTCCACTCAGCCCAGAGCCCCCACTTGCAAACACTCAGTGTTTGAGAAAGATATTAATAAAGAAATTAATCAACCAATGTTACCTGTGCCCACAGGTGTAACTTGCTTCTATGGAAATCACAGAATTCTCTCTCAGTGATGCTTAGACACAAGGAGTTCTCCAGGGAACTTAGTGGCGCTGGAGGAGAATATTTGTGCCTTGGGTAGCAAAATGCACAATTCGTTTCTGTGGTTTAGACATTTACTCACTCTCTCTGCTGCAATGTTTTTCTTCCAGCCTGATTCCTTTCTTACTTTCTGTCCCCTGAGTCTTGGCAGGGGGAGACTGACTTCCTTTTCTCTTTTTCCTCTGTGATTCCTATGATTTCTCCAAAGCCCAGAGCTCTCCAGGGGAGAAAAACAAGCTTGCTTTTCTATTTTATATTTCAACTTCCTTTTGTTTTATCACAACAGCAACTGCAACCTCCCCACTGCAGACAAAACTGTTGTCCTTAACTGTACTCCAGCATTTAAATCTATGTGGGGCACATTTTCTCTACCATATCTACATAGTCACTAACTAATCCTTTCTCCCTCCCTTCTTCCCTCCCTCCTGCCTTCCTTCCCTTCCTTCCTTCCTTTATTCCTTCTTTTCCTCCTTTCTTCCATCCGTTCATCTACTCATCCAACCACCCATCCATCCACTAATCCATTCATTTATTGAGCAGATACTGAGCTGGGCACAGGGAATGCTGAAATGAATAAACACAGGCCCAGCACTAAAGGAGCTCATAATCTGGAGAGGGAAATGGAAATTTTTATAATTGTTTATAAAGAGTATAAAGAGAGAGGTGTGACAATCCAAGGGAGAGGATGATTAATTTTAGGGAGTATAAGAAGAATAAATCAAAGAGCTGACATTTGAACTGAGTATCGAATATGAAGAAGAAGGGGAAAATGCCACTCAGAAAAAAATAGCCAATGCAATGACTTAGAGACTTAAAATAACAGGGTATGAAATAGAAAAAAAAAAATGTCAAGAAGCTCAGTATGATTGGAGGAAAGGAGGCACATGTGAGAGGAATTTCAAGTAAGGCTAAACGAACACCGGCCAGATTTGGAGAATCCCAAATGTCAGAGTAAGGTCTCTGGACTTTTTTCTAGAAACCATAGGAAGCCATTGGCAGCAGGTCAGCAGTTGGAAAAATGACTCTGGCTGCAGAGAATCAACATGAAAGGGGCTAGATAGGAGGTGGCAGGCCAGTTAAGAGGTTGGCACAATGGGCCAAATGAGAGATGAGGCCTAGAGAAAAGGCATGGCGAGGGTGGGATGACAAGGGGACTGTGGAGGGGAGGGTGTCTCTTTGCATGTCAAAAGTAAGATGCCTGTCTCAAAGGAGCCAGATAAATAAATGCTCCTTGTGCTATAGCCAGAGAGCTTGGTAAGGCCTGCTCATGGCCCAGCTGTCTGCAAAATGCTCCAAGTCTCGCCTGGCTCTCAGGAGACACAAGCCCTCTGCCAGCCTTAAATTAATGACTCTTCTAGGGAAATGCACTGCTGTCTGCACCAGCGGCCCTGCCCGTGTCCATGTCAGGGTCCATTAGCAAGGCTGTCCCACTGGGCGAAAGCAAACGACAAGGTAACAGTCAAAAGATGGCTCTCAGTCCCTCTGTATGAAGTGACCTGGTTTCTGTATCTATAAGCCCTATTGGAAAACAGAGCCCAGGGTGTGATAAGTCACACATTCTCTTTTTCTCAGTCTCACCCTTGGAATTCAACATTATTTTTTCATCAACAGGCAATTCACTTATTAATTCTGTTTCCTTCTGTTGATATTGAAAGGTTCTTGTTGTTGAAATATAAAAGACCACTCCAGAGTGACAAACAGCTACAGAGAAAACTTGGGTTTTCATTCTGAGGAGAAAAAGGAATCAAGAGCTCTTCAAAATAGTAATGAAAAAAGGGGATAAAATTTCTCCCACACCGAGTTTAGAACAGTGATCTTTTTTATGCATTATCTCATTCTATCTTCTCAATAGCTTGTGAAGTGAGTTATGATTACCATTTAACAGATGCAGAAACTGAGGCACAAAGAATTTAGGCCACTTGGCCAATGTCACTCCGCTGCTGGTTTGAAGAGCTAGAGTTTAAATCCAAATCTGCCTCATTTTGAATGTCTTGTTGGTTTCACTGTATTATGTCACCTCAGAGTGGTAGTGTGGACGGTAATGAGAACATGGGTGGGAGGTGAGAGCCTGAGAATCACCCGAACTTAGACTTGCAAGACTTAAATCCTGGACCCCCTTAATAGCCTGTGACCTCAGACAAATCACATGGCTTAAGTGAGCATCTGTTTCACCTCTAAAGTGAGGGGTAGATTGGATGATCCAGGTCCACAGTTCTATGTTTCTAATTCAAGTAAGAGACTGAACTCACTGTTAAATGAATAAAGATTTACAGATAGCATTTTTACTTTAGTGTTGGAATGTCTCTTAGAATGTGTTATAAAAATAAAAGAGGGCCTGGATTGTGAGCTTGAAATTGAGCTCGTTACTTCACTGATTTGGGTTTTAATTGTCTCCTCTGATTCAACTAATCAAACCAATGTTTGTTCAGGGTTTACCCTGTGCCTGGCAGCATGCCACATGGATGAAATAACTTGCCCAGCTGGTACAACTCCAAATTTAGTTGTTCTGCATCTTCAAACTAAATGAATTGCTGACTTTTCCCAAACTGTCTTTTGAGGAACACTAGCTTAAGATGTTGAGAAATGTTACAGAACCAAAAGCATTCAGTGCTCAAATGAGTCTGGGAAACACTGCATTAAACAGAGATAAGCAAGTTCCTTTACTGTGGGACTCCTCCAAGACTTTGATAAGCTGATACCATTAGGAATCTCCAAGAGGGGGAAGAACAACCAGTGTTTCCCAAATTTAATGGATGAAAGAATTTTCAAGGAGCACCTAACAAAATGAGTATTCTAGTGACTATGCTTTAAGGACCACCAGACCATGGGCTTAAAAATCTTTATTAAGAAGAGTCTAAGAGGCCACTATCTGACACAGTCAGTGGTGTTCATTAAATGTTAACAAAAAGGAGAGCCTATCTATGTTCAGAATGAGCACTGTCTCTGGCTAGCAGGTGACCCCATGGGATCTCAGCACTTCGTCTTGGCTGGGGAAGGAGCAGGTTGGGTCAGATACCTCTGACATTCTGGGAGTGCATTTTCTGAAAGGGCATTCACAGTTTTTAGCTAAATGTCCCTTTGCTTCACTTGTGACATTTTGGGAAGATGAATCATTTGGCAAGGATGGGTTCTCACCCCTCTTCTAAGTATACAGGCTTGTCAACAGGAGGTTTATTCAATGAGTCCTTTGAGGATTCATCCTTGTCCAGAATGACTGGCTGGTGTGTTTTATCCTGAACATGCAGGCACCCGCAGTGTGGGAGTTCTGCCAACAGCCTCTTGCAGTATTTTCATGAGCTGATATTTTTAAAAGTTGAAGGGTGCTGCATTTCTTCCCTAATTGTACAACAAGGGCAGGAATAGCCCCACAATGAGAATCATGTTTGTAAAAACGGTGAGTTTACTTTGTTATCGCCAAAATTTTATTTTACAAAAATAAAAAGCATCTTGAAATGCCAACCAAGTAGCACATACAATTATTACAGAAGGGTCTGCTTACCTTTCAAAAAGTAATTTACTTGGAAAAGAAAAATCTATCCTTTTTTTCCTTTTCTTTTTCTATCCTTTAACCCTTCACTTTTTTCTTGGTATAAAATAATAAATTCTTCCCATAAAATTTTTGGAAAATGTAAAAAGTCATAAAGAAAATATTAAAATAGTAAGTAATTCCATCATGTGGGAAAAACCCAATATCACTTATTTATGTATTTTTATATGTACTTCATATGTAATTTTTTTTCATTTTTTGTATTTCTCATACTAAAAGGAAATATATTTATACTTATACATATTCATAAAAATATGTATCTATGTCAGAGTAGGAGGAAATACATATACAAAAAAATATTTTTCACTAAATTGGAAAGGCACCACATACAGTTTTCAAGCCTACTTTTTTCACTTAGCACTGTATCATGAACAGTTTCCCAGGATTGATGTTTCCCATTCCAAATAACCTGGGGTGTTGTTGGCTCATAGGACTGAAGAATTTACAAGCTGCTGTCAAACATGGCTAGTGATGGCTGTGGCATTAATATCAATGATTCTTCTTGAAAGCAATTAAACTTGGCATTGCTATAGCTACTTAATGTGTTTATATCAGCTCCTGTAATTGTTTTCTGAAGCCATAAATTTCTCAAGTTAATTATAAACAACTTGCTCTACTTAATTAATGGGCATCACTAACAGGTATTATCTAATATGAATGTGAATGAACCTTATGACAGCCACACAGGGCCTGGATTAATGATGTCAGGATGGAGGCCCTGGAAGAGAAGTCAATCGCCCAGAACCTGGGTCTGGAGTAGGCTCCAGGAAACCCCAGTACCAGAATCTGCTGGAGTACAGCGTGCCAGGGCTATTCCTGCCCATGCTGCGTCTTTGGGGTCGAAGTCACCTTGGATCCTCCCAGTTACATGTTATGTGGGTGACTGAGCACCACCTCAGTTTATTAGTAAAGCATCTCTCCCCTGCACTGTTTTCTCGTCTATATCACCCATGTTGTTCTTCCCACATAGACCCTGCACTGTGGCTGGTGTAGCATGGTGGTAATTAGGCTGGATGCAGGGTTCAGTCTCCCATGGTTCAAATCTCAGCCTGCCAGCTACTAGATGTGGGAATATTAGCAAGTTACTATTGAATAGCACAGCTCCTCACTTCGGCCATTTTTAGAAAGGAGATAATCATTGTACCCACCTCATAGCCTCATGAGGACTAAATCAGTTAATTTGGGTAAAGCAAACATAATAATGTTAATAACCTTAATTATTATTAGATATTATTATCTTCCCACATTATAGACGAGGAAGCTAAGATTCTATGACCCAGGACCAGGACCAGGGTTAAGCAAGTGAGACATTTAGGGTGCCAAATTTAAGGAGGCACTCTCTTCTCAGGGTCAGCACCTCATGCTAGCCTGGCTAGTGTGACCTGTCCACATCTGCTCAGCTTGGATCCAGATCTGAATGACTCCTGAGCCCTTCTGCTCTCATGGGGACACCCCTGCTGCTTAGCAATCCTTCCTGGCTTTGACAACCTTGTTCTGAAAAAGGACCCCCCAGGATTGAGATGCTTCTTTAGGCCAACATACATTTGATGGCTGGATTTTCTCTGCAGAAACAGTGCCCTGGGAGCCTCATTTCCAGTCACCTCTGCTGAACACAGGTGAGCAGTGCCAAGGACACAGCATTCTTACTAAATTCTCACTTTCTAAAGCACTATCTTGACCTTTGGGAGACAAAGATAGCAGAACAGGCTTTATACTGAAATGGGAGCCAAGGGGTCTCATCTCCTTGTTTTTAATATTTATCCAGGTGACACTCTTCATTGCTTATTAATTGCTCAGCAGGGCAGTTCCTTGCAGCTGTTGGTAGCCACAGGCTACCTTGGGAGATGAGGCAGGAACCCCAGAATCACTGCTGGAGAAACAATGGGGCTGTTGGTGGGATTCAACATTGCCAACATTCCATTCAAGTGGAATCAGTGCCCTTGTGGAGCCTCATCTTTGGTGGTCAAAGCCAAGGGCCTCATGTTAAAGAGAAGCTTCTCTCCTTCAACTACTACCATTTTCAATTTTTTTTTCCATTGGGCAGGAAAGAAACTGGCCTTTATTAAGCACCTATCACAGGTGCCTTCTTCATAGGTATTATTATCCTCACTCAGCAACTGAGCAAACTAAGGCTCATGGAGGTCACGCTAGTCATGCAGCACAGGAGGGGCAGAGCGAGGATTTGGAGCAAGACCTGCTATACTCTGTGTGCCCTGTGCACTTCCCTGAATCACAACACTCTGGGATATAAATTTAGGCCTCACTGAAGCTGAAGTTTCAGTAATCTTTGGGCCTTGGACCTCTCAACTCATTCTCCTTGTGGGAAGGCAGATGTCAGGGACTAAGTGCATATACAAATGGCCATAGGCATGTTCTAAACCATCTTGTTGGAATTCAATAGTTGTCTTAAGAGGCTCCAATCCAATGAGCCAAGGAGTTGCTCAGGGCTGAAATGGGAAGCAGGTCCTTGAATCAGGGGGGACTTCAGCAATAAACCCATCATGGTCAACCCCCAAGAGGTAACATTGCCCCCCACCAGTGGACAAGGCTACTCTGATCCCTGAGTCTCCTCTAGTGAATTACCTCAGAATTTACTGGCACCTTTCCCAAGGATATTAAAAATGAATTTTAATGTAGGGGAAATTACTTTGAAATGAATAACATGTTGTGAAGGATGTATTAATATATATGTATGCATATATACATATCTGTGGGGAATAGACAAGTGGTTTATTCATTGGTCCATTTGTTCATGTATATTTATTTCTCCACTTTTGAATTCATGTATTCACTTGTGTTTTTATTTGCTCATTTAATCATGCATTTGTTTTTTAATTTACCCTGTCATCCATTCAGCTATCCATCTAACTATTTATTAACCATCTAACTAACCATTTTCCTGTACCTACTATGTGCTAAATGTTAGGGATATAGAATTGAATGAAACAAAATTCTACCCTTAAGGAACTCACAGTCTAATGGATTAGAGAACCACTTATATCCTAAGTGCATTTCAGTGTTTTAGGTTCCACAGTAGAGATCTATACAATGTATTTTGGGGGCCCAGAGTTGATTATCCCTGCATAGATGTGAGGGAGAATCTCGACAGAAGAACCACTTGAGTAAGAATTCATCAAGCAAAGGAAGTAGGTGCATGGTAAGGACGGGGGAAAGCAGTAAGTTCAACCATGTGGGAATGAGTCCATAGCTCCATAATTTCTCATTCATTCTTTTCTCAGATAGTCATAAGTACTCTGGGAAGAATTTATCTGGCAAAAAAGAAGACAAAACATTCTTCAATTTATCTGGCTATTTCTACCTGCCACCAAAAGATGGAGGTGATGGTTTTTAGTTTTTCAGGAACTAATCTGAGGTGCAGAAGTTATGGACCCTGGAGTATTTAAATGTGGCCTACAGGGGACCACCCAACTCTCTCTCAGGTTAGCGTCTAATCCTGGTAACTGTCACCCTCCAGTGTCTCTGGCCATCCTTAGCTGCCATAGGCATAAATTGCTGGAATATAGAAAGAGATTCACTCCAAATAGTAAAAAGGGTATTTATTTGCAGGAAGCAAATACTGTTTACCACTTAGTTGTGGAAATTTCCCAGCTTTTCTCTAAGGGACCCATAAGATTTATTCTCAATTTATATAGTATCTTTCCTCCAAATAGCTTTATAAATTTTTTATCAAGATTGTATTTTGGGAACTGAAAACTACTTGATTTCTACCAGACTGTCACATTTGAAAGGAATTTTATGAAACCCAAATGGGATTTTTTTTAATGCCTATATTTCTTTTTCTTAAGTGGGTTTCCAACCAAGGCTTTCAGATTTTCTCTTCTTTTTTTTTTTTTTCAAAAAAAGGGGACCTTTTATATACAATGTCACATCCAGAAATATGACATTCAGTAAGTGACATTCTATTTTAATTCACTTTGACAAAATAATGAACTCTATTTGTAGGAGCAATAGAGCCTTGTCTGACAAGGAGATGTCCCTGGAGTTTTGCTATAAATGAAAAAAAAAACCCACAAACTATTCCTTTTTAAAAGATGTTTTTGAAAGAATGGCAAGTTTGAGATTTTGGAAAAACTTTTTGGAAATGATGATAAATGTCTAAGAATTGGTAGGAAACACCCCACAGTAATCACATGTCCTGCTATTCAGCAGTCATGCTTGGATTTCTGGTTTGAACCAGCACATGTCACTGTCCATCCTCTGGACTCAGATTTCTCATCCCTGTGAGCCACCTTCAGTGCCTGGTGGAAAGAAAAGCCTCTTGGCTTCGGGTACCCTCTGCTTCCTGCCAAAGGCGGGTAAACAAAACATCCCAGTCCCTCCTCTCACAGTGACATACATGGATGCTGGCCCAGTGAAAGTCAACAGGGCCCTGGGGTCAGCAAACCCAGCACAGGAACCCTGGCCACAAATCCAGCTCAGAAGCCACCAAATCAGGGCTTCCTAGGGAGGTAGGAGAGTGGAGGCATCTGCCTTGCCTCCCTGTTTTCAACCACTTATGTTTAATGCATCTCATTCGTCAATTTAAAAAAAATAAAAGCCTGAGGAAGGAAGGAGAGGCTTTCATGCTGAGCCTAGGAATATTACTGACCAAAAAGTTCCTTTTGTTTTAAAGTCCAGTTATAGACGCCATAACAGGTTTTTGTTTGTTTGTTTTTAAAAAAAGAACACTCAAATCCTGGTAGATTTTCTGAAGGTCATTTTATCTGTCTGGGCTGAGGGGAATAACAAGGTTGGTTCCTTGGGTCCCCACATGGAGCTGCTTTTTTGTTATCCTTAAATATAATCTATTACAATAGTATTATCGGCAACAGTCAAATTAACATTAATTATATTTTGAGTCATTAAAATATAGTTTTCTCTGTGAATGTTTAAAGGTTTTTATTTTTATTATGCAATATTTTAATCACACATAATTGTATGGTAAATAACATAAACACCCATGAACTTACTACCCAATTTAAGAAATAAATTATTACCAATACCATTGAAGCTCTCTTTCCTCTACTGCATTTTCTTGCCTTCCACAACCTCCTGCATCCAGGAATAACCATTACACTAAACGTTATGTATATCTTTTTCTTGTTTTTTGTTTTGTTTTGTTTTGTTTTTAAATAGTTATTCTACCCTCTGGACATTAAAATCACTGGGGAAATCTTTTAAATACCAGATAGTTTGCTTCTATTTGGGACTTTTCCCTTTGGAAACCATGTAGAGCAACAAGGAAAATGAATAAAAGAAAAAGGAAAAACACAAACATGATTTTACATGGGACTAGGAAACAGAGAAAACCCACAAACTCCAAGTTACGTTTAAGTAATGCCCAAAGCAGGTGAGACTCGAAGAGCCTCAAAAGAGGCAGACATGAGAGAAGTCAGGAGAACAAGGGTCTAACTAGCAGAACTCAGAAATCATCAACAAAAAATGCATTCCCAGAAGCAGAGAATAACCACCCAAAGTGGGATGTCTGTGAGTAGGGTAAGAAGCAACAGAGAGAAGTTGTCAAAATTGCCCCAACAGATCCAGGAATGGCATACCTCAGAAAGCACAAACAGACATTTGAAGGCAAGGGCTGCTCCTATTTGTGGTGGCATCCAATAAAGAAACAAACAGAGAAAATCAGAAGCCCTTCTGAGCCAGGTTAGATGCACAGAGACGGCAGGTATGGTTACACTGGGTGCCATATTTGAAGGAAATGGCTCATTACTTAAGTAACAGAGGAGGAAGTACTGACTTGCAAAGCCCAGAGATTTTCCATATCCTCTTCCCCCAACTCATCTCACAACCCTCCCCAATATATGCACAAAATAACTTCCTGCAGATGGTTGATCCAGAAATCCACCTAATACAATTGACTAACAAATATTCATGGGCTTAGGATCTATTCAACTACACAGACTAGAAAACTCTTGTGCTAATGAAGAACACTCAAGATTGAAAAACATCATAACCAAATACTCCATCATAAAGTTTAAAAATTTGTTACATGCAATGACAAAAAAAGACAAAAAATTCAGAAATACAAGAATTCAGGGAAGTGAGATGAAAACTGGCAAAATTCAGGAATAAAATAGATCAATTTTTTTCAGAAATAAAGAATGTATGAAAAGGAACACAAGAAAGAAAAGACACTATAGACGATACACACAAGATGCCTGTAAATGATACAAAAGATAGGAATGAGAAAAGTGATCAAACAGAAATAGAGAAAGAGATAAAAAGAATTAGGGAGAAAATTAGAATGAAAGAAGATAGGCAGAAAATCAAACACATGCATAACTGTTGTCTCCAAAGACTAAAACCAAAACTATGAAACAGAATAAATGCTTAATGTATAATTCAAAAACACTTTCCTGAAGTAAAAGACTTGAATTTACATACTGAAAGAGCAAATCATGTACTAGGGAAAACTGATACCAAATGGTCCAAACTGAGACATATCCTAATAAAATTGTTAGATGTTAAAGGATTCTTTGAGCAGCCAAACAAAAAGATCAAATCACTTATAAAAGGAAGAAAATCAGGCTGACATCAAACTTTCCCATGGCATCATTTAACACCAACATAGTGAAGTGAAATTCTTATCAGATATTCAAGGAAAATAAATTAGCGATAAAGATTCGATATCCAGCCAAGCTGTCCTTCAAGCCTAATGGCTAACAAATAGTTTAAAATATGCAATAACTCTGGAAATATTGTTCTTATGGGCCGTCCTTGAGGAAACTAACAGAAAATGAATTCTAGTCAAACAAAAGGTAATTGAGGAAAATCTGGCAAAAAGACTGTCAAAGCATTCAATATATTTAACTGTAGACCTAAAATAAAAAGCAAGCGTGGAGGTAAAAGTGACTTAATGCAATGTAAATAGCACACACTGTGACAATGTGAAAAATGAGAGGAGAAGGGCAAAAGATGATGGAATTAGAAATAAGTCAATTGCTTCATCCCTATCAGCTGGGAGTCAATAGTCACCACCTAAAATTAATAGAAAGGGGTAGCTCCTCAGTCTGGCAGTTGAAAATTAGACAGTAAAGGCTTTCAGATGAACAAAGTTGTAGAACAAAGACTGGATGTGGGTTAATTCTCAGCTGCTGTGTGACTTTAAACAATTGTATTTCCCTAAACCATGGAGATGTCAGTGCCTACTGGAAGATAGACAGAAAAATCCAACACATGCATAATTGGTGCCTCCAAAAGCTAATTATTAGGAATATTACTACATGAAATTTCAAATGTGAAAGCACCCAGGCCACCCTCTGTAACATAGTAAGTGCTCAGCGCTCTGTCATCCAGGCTGGAGTGCAGTGGCACAATCTTGGCTCATTGCAACCTCCACCTCCCATATTCAAGGAATTCTCATGCCTCAGCCTCTCAAGCAGTTGGGACTAGAGGCATGCACCACCATGTCCAGCTTTTTTGTAATTTTTTGTAGTTTTTTATTTTTTTTTTATTTTTAGTAGAGACAGGGTTTTGCCATGTTGGCGAGGCTGGTCTTGAACTCCTGGTCTGAAGTGATCTGCCCACCTCACCCTCCCAAAGTGCTGGGATTACAGGCATGAGCCACTGTGCGCAGCCAGTGCTCAGTGCTTTTACTGGAAAGTTGCCCAAGGGCAGGCTTGTGCAACCCTGAGACCCTAGCCGTTGATGTTAAGAAGTCACGCCTCCTCTCATTCCAGGCAAGCGCCAACAACTCTACTGGTTTTCCATAGTGCTAGTTTCTGTGTAGAAGGTGAATCTGCTGTAAGACACCATCTTTCCCCTTTAGTTTCCTACTTTAGAGGATTTGACTAACCTCTAAAGCTGGAGCTTGGGAAGCTGGAGCTACCCCAAGACATTTTTTTTATTTCTTCTAGCTGGTTCCTGTCACACCAATGTCATTATTATTTTTAAATGTCTATCATAAATATTTAAACATGTTATTTTTCCAATCTTATTATTCTTGTGACTTATTTATTTTCACTTTTACAGTTTTAATTTTAAATTTTAGTTCTTAACCCTAAAATCCTGTCTATGTCTAGATTTTTGCTCACTTTTTACTTTTACGGCTTCATCCTTTTAATCTTTCATGTCATTTACTTTTATATTTGTAACCTTTAATTTTGCTGGTGTATAGACTTTTACATTTTCTTCTGAATTTCATCCATTTTATTTAATTGTTGTTTTTAAGCTCCTAACCTTTTGCTTTCATTGTAATTTATACTTCTTATAAATGTATACTGCTTTTTTATGGTTATTTTAATATCCTTTTAATCTCCTATACCCTCTCTCATGACTGAAATAATTTCATTCACTTTTGCCTTTCTTCCTATGAAAATTATGACAAATTTTCATTTCTTTGTACAATGGCCAGCCAGAATGTGTTGCTATAGATGTGGTTGCAAAGAAAAGCTCACCCTATAAGGAGCAGAGGTGGAGCCCTTCTTGTTTGCATTAGTCCTAAAAGCCAAACCCTGTTTCTGACAGAACCTATCCCTTTAAGGGTTTCTACTCTACCCCACTCCCTGAAAATCCAGTAGACTTACAAGTTCACACTGTTCAGAATTCTAATTCTTTTGCACAGATGACATACTTGATTAAGGAATTAAGGGAATGGTATTCCTTCTAAACATTTCACACCCTCTAATATCATAGAAGAGATTCCCTAGTTTTAGATTCATCATCTCTAAGTCAGTTTGATCCTGCTGGACCAATTTCTATCCAGGGGGCTATTAATTTTATTTTAATTGCCTCAAAAGTGATGTTTTCCCTCTTCCTACAAAGCACAATGCTGATTATTTAAATACATTTTAACCTTGCTCTGTATCCTAGGATTCAGGGTGTGCACTCACCTAATTTGTGGTTAAACAATAACCTCGGGGGTCACGCCCAAGATGGCCGAATAGGAGCAGCTCCAGCCTCCAGATCCCAGCATGAGCGACACAGAAGACAGGTGATTTCTGCATTTTCAACTGAGGTACCAGGTGCATCTCACTGGGGCTTGTCGAACAGCTGGTGCTGGTCCGGGGGTGCAGCCCAACCAGTGATAGCTGAAGCAGGGCGAGGCATCGCCTCACCTGGGAAGCACAAGGGGGAAAGGAATTTCTTTTCCTAGCCAAAGGAAATTGAGACACACAACACCTGGAAAATCAGGTAACTCCCACCCTAATACTGCGCTTTACCAAGGGTCTTAGCAAATGGCACACCAGGAGATTACGTCCCACACCTGACCCGGAGGGTCCCACGCTTACAGAGCCTCCCTCATTGCTAGACAGCAGTCTGAGATCTAACTGCAAGGTGGCAGCGAGGCTGGGGCAGGGGCGCCTGCCATTGCTGAGGCTTAAGTAGGTAAACAAAGCCATCAGGAAGCTCGAATTGGGTGAAGCCCACCACAGCTCAAGGAGGTCTGCCTGCCTCTGTAGGCTCCACCTCTGGAGGCACGGCATAGCTAAACAAAAGGCAGCAGAAACCTCGGCAGAGGTAAATGTCCTTGTCTGACAGCTTTGAAGAGAGCAGTGGATCTCCCAGCATGGAGGTTGAGATCTGAGAACTGACAGACTGCCTGCTCAAGTGGGTCCCTGACCCCTGAGTAGCCTAACTGGGAGACATCCCCCACTAGGTGCAGACTAACACCTCACACCTCACACGGCTGGGTACACCCCTGAGATGAAGCTTCCACCGCAAGAATCAGACAGCAATACTCGCTGTTCAGAAATATTCTATCTTCTGCAGCCTCTGCTGCTGATACCCAGGCAAACAGGGTCCGGAGTGGACCTCAAGCAAACTCCAACAGACCTGCAGCTGAGGGTCCTGACTGTTAGAAGGAAAACTAACAAACAGAAAGGATACCCACAACAAAACTCCATCAGTATGCCAACATCATCAAAGACCAAAGGCAGATAAAACCACAAAGATGGGGAAAAAGCAGTGCAGAAAAGCTGGAAATTCAAAAAATCAGAGCGCATCTCCCACTCCAAAGGAACGCAGCTCATTGCCAGCAACAGAACAAAGCTGGATGGAGAATGACTTTGACAAGTTGACAGAAGAAGGCTTCAGTTGATTGAACTTCTCAGAGCTAAAGGAGGAAATATGTAACCAGCACAAAGAAACTAAAAACCTAGAAAAAAGATTTGATGAATGGCTAACTAGAATAACCAATATAGAGAAGTCCTTAAAAGAACTGATAGAGATGAAAACCATAACACGAGAACTATGGGACAAATGCACAAGCTTCAGTAACTGACTCGATCAACTGGAAGAAAGAGTATCAATGATTGAAGATCAAATGAATGAAATGAAGCAAGAAGAGAAATGTAGAGAAAAAAGAGTAAAAAGAAATGAGCAAAGCCTCCAAGAAATATGGGATTATGTGAAAAGATGAAATCTACGTCTGATTGGTGTGCCTGAAAGTGATAGGGAAAATGAAACCAAGTTGGAAAACACTCTGCAGGTTATCATCCAGGAGAACTTCCCCAACCTAGTAAAGCAGGCCAACATTCAAACTCAGGAAATACAGAGAATGCCACAAAGATACTCCTCGAGAGAAGCAACTCCAAGACACATAATTGTCAGATTCACCAAAGTTGAAATGAAGGAAAAAATGTTAAGGGTAGCCAGAGAGAAAGATTGGGTTACACACAAAGGGAAGCCCATCAGACTAACAGCACATCTCTTGGCAGAAACTCTCCAAGCCAGAAGAGAGTGGGGGCCAATATCCAACATTCTTAAAGAAAAGAATTTTCAACCCAGAATTTCATATCCAGCCAAACTAAGTTTCATAAGTGAAGGAGAAATAAAATCCTTTACAGACAAGCAAATGCGTAGAGATTTTGTCACCACCAGGCCTGCCCTACAAGAGATCCTGAAGGAAGCACTAAACATGGAAAGGAACAACCGGTACCAGCCATTGCAAAAACATGCCAAAATGTAAAGTCCATTGATGCTAGGAAGAAACTGCATCAACTAGTGAGCAAAATAACCAGCTAATATCATGACAGGAACAAGTTCACACATAACAATATTAATCTTAAATGTAAATGGACTAAATGCTCCAATTAAAAGACACAGACTGGCAAGTTGGATAAAGAGTCAAGACCCATCAGTTTGCTGTATTCAGGAGACCCATTTCACATGCAGAGACACACATAGGCTCAAAATAAAGGGATGGAGGAAGACCTACCAAGCAAATGGAAAACAAAAAAAAAGCAGGGGTTGCAATGCTAGTCTCTGATAAAACAGACTTTAAATCATCAAAGATCAAGAGACAAAAAAGGCCATTACATAATGGTAAAGGGATCAATTCATCAGGAAGAGCTAACTATCCTAAATATATATGCACCCAATACAGGAGCACCCGGATTCATAAAGCATGTCCTTAGAGATGTACAAAGAGACTTAGATGCCTATACAATAATAATGGGAAACTTTAACACCCCACTGTCAACATTAGACAGATCAACGAGACAGAAAGTTAACAAGGATATCCAGGAATGGAACTCAACTCTGCACCAAGCAGACCTAATAGACATCTACAGAACTCTCCACCCCAAAGCAACAGAATATACATTCTTCTCAGCACCACATCGCACTTATTCCAAAGTTGACCACAGAGTTGGAAGTAAAGCACTCCTCAGCAAATGTACAAGAACAGAAATTATAACAAACTGTCTGTCAGACCACAGTACAATCAAACTAGAATTCAGGACTAAGAAACTCAATCAAAACCGGTCAACTACATGGAAACTGAACAACCTGCTCCTGAATGACTACTGGGTACATAACAAAATGAAGGCAGAAATTAAGATGTTCTTTGAAACCAATGAGAACAAAGATACAACATACCAGAATCTCCAGGACACATTTAAAGCAATGTGTAGAGGGAAATTTATAGCACTAAATGCCCACAAGAGAAAACAGGAAAGATCTAAAATTGACACCCTAACATCACAATTAAAAGAAATAGAGAGGCAAGAGCAAACATATTCAAAAGCTAGCAGAGGGCAAGAAATAACTAAGATCAGAGCAGAACTGAAGGAGATAGAGACACAAAAAACCTCCAAAATATCAATGAATCCAGGAGCTGGTTTTTTGAAAAGATCAACAAAATTGATAGACCACTAGCAAGACTAATAAAGAAGAAAAGAGAGAAGAATCAAATAGACGCAATAAAAAGTGATAAAGGGGATATCACCACCGACCCCACAGAAATACAAACTACCATCAGAGAATACTATAAACACCTCCATGCAAATAAACTAGAAAACCTAGAAGAAATGGATAATTTCCTGGACACTTACACTCTCCCAATTCTAAACCAGGAAGAAGTTGAATCCCTGAATAGACCAATAGCAGGCTCTGAAATTGGGGCAAAAATTAATAACCTGCCAACCAAAAATAGTCCAGGACCAGACGGATTCACAGCTGAATTCTACCAGAGGTACAAGGAAGAGTTGGTACCATTCCTTCAGAAACTATTCCAATCAATAGAAAAAGAGGGAATCCTCCCTAACTCATTTTATGAGGCCATCATCATCCTGATACCAAAGCCTGGCAGAGATACAACAGAAAAAGAGAATTTTAGACCAATATCCCTGATGAACATCGATGCAAAAATCCTCAATAAAATACTGGCAAACCGAATCCAGCAGCACATCAAAAAGCTTATCCACCATGATCAAGTGGGCTTCATCCCTGGGATGCAAGGCTGGTTCAACATATGCAAATCAATAAACGTAATCCAGCATATAAACAGAACCAAACACAAAAACCACATGATTATGTCAATAGATGCAGAAAAGGCCTTTGACAAAATTCAACAGCCCTTCATGCTAAAAACTCTCAATAAATTTGGTATTGATGCAACATATCTCAAAATAATAAGAGCTATTTATGACAAACCCACAGCCAATATCGTACTGAATGGGCAAAAACTGGAAGCATCCCCTTTGAAAACTGGCACAAGATAGGGATGCCCTCTCTCACCACTCCTATTCAACATAGTGTTAGAAGTTCTGGCTAGGGCAATCGGGCAAGAGAAAGAAATCAAGGGTATTCAGTTAGGAAAAGAAGAAGTCAAATGGTCCCTGTTTGTAGATGACATGATTGTATATTTAGAAAACCCCATTGTCTCAGCCCAAAATCTCCTTAAGCTGATAAGCAACTTCAGCAAAGTCTCAGGATACAATATCAATGTGCAAAAATTACAAACATTCTTATACACCAGTAACAGACAAACAGAGAGCCAAATCATGAATGAACTTCCATTCACAATAGCTTCAAAGAGAATAAAATACCTAGGAGTCCAACTTACAAGGGATGTAAAGGACCTCTTCAAGGAGAACTACAAACCACTGCTCAGTGAAATCAAAGAGGACACAAACAAATGGAAGAACATACCATGCTCATGGATAGGAAGAATGGCCATACTGCCCAAGGTAATTTATAGATTCAATGCCATCCCCATCAAGCTACCAATAACTTTCTTCACAGAATTGGAAAAAACTGCTTTAAAGTTCATATGGAACCAAAAAAGAGCCTGCATTGCCAAGACAATCCTAAGTCAAAAGAACAAAGCTGGAGGCATCACGCTACCTGATTCAAACTATACCAGAAGGCTACAGTAACCGAAACAGCATGGTATTGGTACCAAAACAGAGATATACACCAATGGAACAGAACAGAGCCCTCAGAAATAATACCACACATCTACAACCATCTGATCTTTGACAAACTTGAGAAAAACAAGAACTGGGGAAAGGATTCCCTATTTAATAAATGGTGCTGGGAAAATTGGCTAGCCATAAGTAGAAAGCTGAAACTGGATCCTTTCCTTACTCCTTACATGAAAATTAATTCAAGATGGATTAGAGACTTAAATGTTTGACCTAAAACCATAAAAACCCTAGAAGAAAACCTAGGTAATACCATTCAGGACATAGGCATGGGCAAGGACTTCATGTCTAAAACACCAAAAGCAACGGCAACAAAAGCCAAAATTGACAAATGGGATCTAATTAAACTAAAGAGCTTCTGCACAGAAAAAGAAACTACTATCAGAGTGAACAGGCAACCTACAGAATGGGAGAAAATTTTTGCAATCTACTTATCAGACAAAGGGCTAATATCCAGAACCCACAAAGAACTCAAACAAATTTACAAGAAAAAAACAAACAACCCCATCAAAATGTGGGCAAAGGATATGAACAGACACTTCTCAAAAGAAGACATTCATACAGCCAACAGACACATGAAAAAATGCTCATCATCACTTGCCATCAGAGAAATGCAAATCAAAACCACAATGAGATACCATCTCACACCAGTTAGAATGGCAATCATTAAAAAATCAGGAAACAGCAGGTGCTGGAGAAGATGTGGAGAAATAGGAACACTTTTACACTGTTGGTGGGACTGGAAACTAGTTCAACCATTGTGGAAAACAGTGTGGTGATTCCTCAAGGATCTAGAACTAGAAATACCATTTGATCCAGTCATCCCATTACTGGATAATCCCAAAGGATTATAAGTCATGCTGCTATAAAGACACATGCACACGTATGTTTATTGCGGCACTATTCACAATAGCAAAGACTTGGAATCAACCCAAATGTCCTTCAGTGACAGACTGGATTAAGAAAATGTGGCATATATACACCATGGAATACTATGCAGCCATAAAAAAAGGATGAGTTCTTGTTCTTTGTAGGGACATGGATGCAACTGGAAACCATCATTCTCAGCAAACTATCTCAAGAACAGAAAACCAAATACCGCATGTTCTCACTCATAGGTGGGAATTGAACAATGAGATCACCTGGACACAGGAAGGGGAACATCACATACTGGGTCCTATTGTGGAGAAGGGGTAGGGGGGATTGATAGCATTAGGAGATATACCTAATGTAAATGACGAGTTAATGGGCGCAGCACACCAATGTGACACATGTATACATATATAACAAACCTGCATGTTGTGCCCATGTACCCTAGAACTTAAAGTATAAAAAATAAACAAAAAACCAATAACCTCAAGGAACAGAGAAAGCACTGGTAACTCTTGATCTTATTGTAAACTTCTGCCCTTCTAATTGATCCATGCCAGAACAACTAGCAATGGCCATACAGAAAATAATTACAAGAGGTATGCATTTAGTGATTGAGGTACAGGACACTTAATTTTCACAGCTTTACAAAGCAGGCACTATTATTCAGACCTTGTAGATCCTGGGCCACTTTCTTATTGAGGCCTAGTAATAAACTCTCATTTTATACAGTTGATTAAAACAAAGTTCTCAAGCTAACTGAAGCGCCAGAGCAAAATTTCTTGTGCCCACAACTAGTCAAGGATGGTCTCAACTGCCTGATTTTGGACTTTGAGTCTATTATGAATACCCTGGTCATGATGCTCTTAGGCACATACTAATTTATCAACAAATATTTGTTGAAATAACCAAATGATTCAAAAATGTTATTTCCCATTTTTAAGAACATTTCCTTTATTATCTATTACTTTTGGATATTTCATCTGTATGTATGTGAGCTGGTTGTAGGTGTGTGGTCTTATTTCTGGGATCTCTATTCTGTTCCATTGGTCTATGTGTCTGTTTTTGTACCAGTGCCATGCTATTTTGGTTACTATAGCCTTGTAATATAGTTTGAAGTTGGGTAGCATGATGCCTCGTGCTTTGTTCTTTTTGTTTAGCATTGTGTTGGCTCTTTGAGCTCTTTTTAGTTTCATATGGATTTTAGAATAGTTTTTTCTAGTTCTGTGAAGAATATCGTTGGTTGTTTGATTGGAATAGCACTGAATCTATAAATTGCTTTGGAAAATATGGTCATTTTAATGATGCTGATTCTTCCTATTCATAAGCATGGAATGTTTTTCCATTTGTTTGTGTCATGTCTAATTTCTTTGAGCAGGGTTTTGTAATTCTCACTGTAGAGATCTTTCACCTCCTTGTAGTTGTATTCCTAGGTTTTTTATTCTTTTTGTGGCTTTTTTTTTTTTTTTTTTTTTTTTTGGAGATGAGGCCTAACCATGTCACCCAGGCTGGAGTGCAGTGGTACAATCTTGGCTCACTGCAACCACCACCTCCCTGGCTAAAGCAATCCTCCTACCTCAGCCTCCTGAGTAGCTGGGACCACAGGCACATGTCACCATGCTCGTTTAATTTTTTGTATTCTTTGTGGAGACAGGGTTTCACCATGTTGCCCAGGCTGATCTCAAACTACTGAGCTCAAGTGATATACCCACCTTGGCCTCCCAAAGTGCTGGGATTACAGGCATGAGCCACCATGCCCAGCCTTTTTTTGTGTGGCAGTTTTGAATGGGATTGCATTTCTAATTTGACTGTTGGCTTAGCTGTTGTTGGTGTACAGGAATGCTAGTGATTTTGTATCCTGAAATTTTGCTGAAGTTGTTGTCAACTTAAGAAGCTTTGGGGGCCAAGGCTGTGGGGTTTTCTAGATATAGAATCATATTGTCTGCAAACAGGGATAGTTTGACTTCCTCTCTTCCTATCTGGATGCCCTTTATTTCTTTCTCTTGCCTGATTGCCCTGGCCAGAACTTCCAATACGATGTTGAATAGGAGTGGTGAGAGAGGGAATTCTTGTCTTGTGCCTGTTTTCAAGGAGAATGCTTCCAGCTTTTGTTCATTCACTATGATGTTGGCTGTGGGTTTTTCATAGATGACTCTTATTATGAGGTATTTTCTTCAATATCTAGTTTGTTGAGAATTTTTCCTCCTCAACTTTTTGGAATAGTTTCAGTAGGAATTGTACCAGCTCTTCTTTGTACATCTGATAGAATTCAGATGTGAATATATCTAGTCCAGGGCCATTTTTGGTTATTACTGATTGAATTTCAGAACTCATTATTGATCTGTTCAGAGATTCAATCTCTTCCTGGTTCAGCCTTGGGAAGGTGTATGTGTCCAGGAATTTATCCGTTTCTTCTAGATTTTCTAGTTTGTGTGCACAGAGGTGTTCATAATATTCTCTGATGGTTATTTGTATTTCTGTGGGGTCAGTGGTAATATCCCCTTTGTCATTTCTAATTGTGCTTATTTGGATCTTCTCTCTTTTCTTTTTCATTAGCTAGCCAGCAGTCTATTTATCTTTTTTCCCCCCCCAAAATACCAGCTCCTGGTTTTGTTGATCTTTTGAATGGTTTTCATGTCTCAATCTCCTTCAGTTCAGCTCTGATTTAGTTATTTCTTGTCTTCTGCTAGCTTTGGGGTTGGTTGCTCTTGGTTCTTTCATTCTTTTAGTTTTGAATTTGAGATCTTTCTAACTTTTTGATGTGGGTATTTAGGGCTATAAATTTCCCTCTTAACACTGCCTTACCTGTGTCCCAGAGATTCTGATATGTTGTATCTTTGTTCTTATTAGTTTCAAAGAACTTCTTTGTTTCTGCCTTAATTATATTATTTGATCAAATGTCATTCAGGAGCAAGTTGTTTAATTTCCATGTAAATGTATGGTTTTGAGTGATTTTCTTCATATTGAATTTTGTTTTTATTGCACTGTGGTCCAAGAATATGGATGGTATAGTTTCTGTTTTGTTTTTTTTAATTTGCTGTAGATATTTTTTTTTTTTTTTTTGAGACAGAGTCTCGGCTCTGTCGCCCAGGCTGGAGTGCAGTGGCCGGATCTCAGCTCACTGCAAGCTCCGCCTCCTGGGTTCACGCCATTCTCCAGCCTCAGCCTCCCGAGTAGCTGGAACTACAGGCGCCCGCCACCTCGCCCGGCTAGTTTTTTTATTTCTTAGTAGAGACGGGGTTTCACCGTGTTAGCCAGGATGGTCTCGATCTCCTGACCTCGTGATCCGCCCGTCTCGGCCTCCCAAAGTGCTGGGATTACAGGCTTGAGCCACCGCGCCCGGCCTGCTGTAGATATTTTTATGTCCAATTGTGTGGTCAACTTTAGAGTATGTACCACATGTAGATGGGAAGAATGTATATTCTCCTGTTTTTCAGTGGAGAGTTCTGTAGATGTCTATCAGACCCATTTGGTCCACTAGTTGAGTTCAGGTCCTGAATATCTTTAATTTTCTGCCTTGATGATTTCTCTAATATTGTCAATGGGATGTTGAAGTCTCCCACTATTATTGTATGAGAGTTTAAGTTTCTTTGAAGGTCTCTAGGAACTTGCTTTATGAATCTGGGTGCTCCTGTGTTGGATGCATATATATTTAGGATAGTTAGAGGTCTTACTGTTGAATTGAACCCTTTACCATTATGTAATGCCCTTCTTTTTTCTTTTTGATCTTTGTTGATTTAAAGTCTGATTTGTTTGAAATTAGGATTGCAACCCCTGCTTTTTCCTGTTTTCCATTTGTTTGGTAGATTTTTCACCACTCCTTTATTTTGATTCTATGGGCGTCATTGTGTGTAAGATAGGTCTCTTGAAGACAACATACCATTAGGTTTTTCTTCTCTATCCAGTTTGCTACTCTGCTTTTTAATTGGGGCATTTAGCCCTTTATATTCAAGATTAGTATTTATATGTGTGTATTAGATTTTGTGTTCATATTGTTTGCTGTCTATACCCTGACTTCTGTGATTGCTTTATAGCGTCACTGGTCTGTGTACTTAAGTGTGTTTTTGTAGTGGCTGATAAGTCTTTACTTTTCATATTTTGTGCTTCTTTCAGGAGCTCTTATAAGGCAGGCCTAATGGTAGCAAATTCCCTCAGCATTTGCTTGTATTAAAAAAGATCTTATTTTTCCTTCACTTATGAAGCTTAGTCTAGCCAGATATGTAATTCTTGGTTGAACTTTCTATTATTTAAGAATATTGAATATAGGCCCCTAATCTCTTCTGGCTTGTAGGGTTTCAATTTTTATATGTCAAAAAATATTATTCTTCTTTTGATTTATTTCAATCTGTTAAATATATAAAAGACATTTTTAGCTTACAGGCCATTCAAAACATGCTGCTGGCCAGATTTGACCAGTAGACTGTAGTTTGCCAACACCTGATCTAGGACCTACCCAATAAAGATATTCTTCTGATGGCTCAGATAGCATCTTCCAAAGAAATAAAATGGATATTTATTCTGGCCTTTCTTCTGTTAAATTAGCATCTCTTAGGTGATTAGACTATCAGGATATTACTCTTTTGTTATAACAAATAGAAAGAGGGGTATTCACTTATTCACAGATTACATAGTGTCATGAGCTGAGACTAACCTTAATAGATAGTGTACCTACTATCTAGTTAATGTTGTAAAACAGGACCACAAATCAAATGCTTCTAAAAACAAAGTCATTATTTTTTTGTAGACAGCCTCCAATATTAAACTGACCTGTGGCCAATAACCCTAAGAAACAAGTTCACAAATTCAAGTCACATAGTCGTATATTTTGCAAACAATTTAGCATGGAAAGGGCATAAGGAAACTATATTTTTCAAGGTTAAATATTGGGTGTTTACCAAAATATTTTATGAACAAATTGGGTATTTGGCCTACCTGCTTAAAATTTTTTCCAAGCAAAAATTATTGCTGTTCGTGCTCTGATGGAGAATTCTGGGGGCTCAATTACCCTTTTGTCTGTGCACTGGAGTGTATCCAAACGCTTCCTGAGGAAAATCTTGGCCTGCTTCTTTGCTTTCTATTTATGTCTGTGTCCTTGCCAGGCTCCTCAGCTTTCCTAAGTAAATGCTGATCCTGAGCCTGGCAGCTGACCAGTGAGGCAGACCTGCTCCATGCTCAAGTCAGCAGCACAGCAAGCTGCCTTGCGTGCCAGGTACCCATCTACCTGGAAGCCCAATCGAGCAGTTAAAAAAATCCTGTGTGATTAGAAAATTGTCAGAAAGAAGTAGTCCATGAATTTTTCTCTTCCAGTGGTTCCTAAGCTTCACAGGGTTCAGAGCCACCACTGATAATCAGATGAAAACTGATATGGTTTGTCTCTGTGTCCCTACCCAAATCTCATCTCTAGTTGTAATCCCCGCATGTCAGAGGAGGGGTCTGTTGGGAGGGGATTGAATCATAAGGGCAGTTTCTCCTATGATGTGTTCTCTCTCTCTCTCTCTCTCTCTCTGTCATTCTCTCTCTCCTGCTGCCATGCAAGACGTGCCTTGCCTCCCTGTCACCTTCCACCATGATTGTAAGTTTCCTGAGGCCTCCCCAGCTATGCAGAACTGTGAGTCAAACATCTTTTATTTATAAATTACCCAGTCTAAGGTCATTCTTTGCAGCAGTGTGAAAACGGACTAATACAAAACCACAGGCCCTCTTCATGGAAAAAGAAATTGTTTTAATTTCTGGAGTCCTTACATAAGAATCTGTTCTAAATCCTCTCAAACACATTCCGGGATGGAGCCAAGTGGCAAGGATGCTTTGGCCCATGACTATAGAGGTGATTTTCCTGAGTGGTACTTGGGGATAATTCCACGAGTCCCCATTTGTGGAAAATTGAGTATTTACTATAGGGATATTATTGAGGACATTGTTCTTTGTATCACACATGCCCTCCAGCTAAAAATCCACAGGAGGAATTTCTCTCCCAGTTCCACTCCTGTGCTTCTCTTAAGGGGTTGTTTTTGTTTGGTTTATCTGTTTACTTTTATTTCTACATATTGTGAATAGTATAACTTGGTGGCTCTTCACTCTGGTCATACTTTAGAATCACTAGTAAGCTTTTATAACATACAGATGCCAGCCTAGACCAATTAAATCACTGTCTCTTGGGGTAGGGCCTGGAAGTATTTTTCAGAAGCTCCCCAGTGTCCCTAACATACAGTCAGGGTTGAGAACCACTGATGCCTGAGGAGTCCTGCTCCTTGGCATTGGCCACTAGAAAACTGAAAGCCAGATATGCTGGCTGCTAACAGCAAATTCACTGGGCCTTGTGGCTTCCACTGGTATCATCTCTCCCAAGACACCATCCTAGCCTTCAGGTCTCATTTTCCATTTGTCAACACATTTTAGATGTGACTTTATCTTGTGGCAACATGTTCTATGTTAGTTGGAGACTGTGGGCAGCCTACCTGAGCTTGCTTAAACTAAACATAATGGGGGGAGTCTAAACTAAACATCATGGGGTTATTTCATGGACACAGGAGAGGAAGTATAGCTGGATCAGAGGAAGAACAAATACCAGGATTGAGAGAAATATAAGAAATCAAAGCATTCCCTCTCCTAGTCTCTTACCTTTCTCTTCCCCAAAGATTCCCTCTACTTTCTCCTATGCATCTGTTTCATTCTGTCTTCCTCCATAAACCAGTTTTCTTTTCTTCTCTGTGAAAACAGGTAATTTGACAAGGTCTCAGTCAAGCCAATTAGTGGAAAGAGACTGCTGTTTTTAGGTACTAATTTCAAATTCTCAGGAGAAAGACTGCAATTGGCCCATCTTAGGTCAGCCATCTCCACCAGTTCTGTTCCCGTATGGAGGGAGGGTTAATAAGGTGTAAACACAATTTCCAGGCCCCCCACTATAATTGAGAGAGGCAGTTCTTAGAGGAGGGAGGTCACAGCCTAGCAGGTACCCCTAAATATGACTCAAATAGCAGTTGTAAACCACTTTGAGACTTTCTACAATAAGCAAGAGTATAAGCAAATAAACTGTGATGCTCAACGTGAATTACATCTGCGTCCATCTGAGAATTTGGCCTTAGGATCATTATAACATTAGGGAGACAATAAGAAACTTTGTACAGAGTGCAAATGGGACCAATATGTGCTGAGGGGCCAGGTAACATGGACATTTTGCATTTCTAACGCTCCTCAAACTCACTGGTACCTGTAAAAGTCCTGTCTGAAGCCATTTCTGAATCTCATTTAGATAACACACCTGTATGTCAAACCCATGTCAGAGGTGATTCTGGAAAACCTTAGTTATGGCCCTTTCATGGCTCTTGGCCTCACTTGCCAGAACTGCTTTAGAAAAATATTCAAAATGGAGAGCAATAATTTCATGTTAACAGACATTTTGGTTCACCAGGGTTCAGCTCACAAATCTCATGATGCTCAACACTGCTACACAAATTTAAACAAATTTCAAAGTCACTGCAGCAGAATCAGGATTGGACAGGCCTTCATTTGTCAGACTAATATCAAGCAACTTAAAAATGAAGCTGTTAGCATTAGCTGTAGCAGATAATCATTAGAAAATAACTTATGTTTTACAGCAAAAATAAAAATAGTTTTCACTTTTAATATTTGCTAAGTGCCAGGACCTTTGCTAAAAAATTACTTTTCTTAATCCTCATCATAACACCATAGAATATAGGGTAAGTTTTTATTAACTTTCTGTTGAAGCATAACTTACTTTTCTAGTGCACATAGATATTGGCCCCAATGAATATTCACAAACTAAATGCATATGTAACCAGCACTGAGATCAAGAAATAGAATACAAGCACTCTGAGGTCCCTATTTGGGTTCCCTTCCAGTTACCATGCGTATGCAAGGGTGACCATTGTCCTAATATCTAGAAGCATGGATTTGTTTTGTCCATTTCTGTTCTCTACACAAACGGAATAACAAATAGGTTCTGTATTGGGTCTGGCCTTTTTCACTCAACATTATGTTGTCTGAGATTCATTCACATTGTCACATGAATATAGACCATTTTTGCTTATTTCTGTATAGTATTCCATTATGTGAATAAGACAAAATTTATTCAGTCTACTGTTTTTGGACATATGGGTAATATCCCATTTTATTTTTACTATTACAAATAGTTCTATGATCATCCTAGCACATATTGTTTTGGTGATTACTTCAGTGCATTTCTATTGGGTATATAGCTAGAAATGAAATAGCTGGAGAATAAGACATGCATATGTTCAGCTTTATTAAATACTGACACTTTACCAAAAGAAGTGTACAAATTTATATTTCCACCATTAGTATAGGAGCGTTCACTTTGCCCCACAATCTCACCAGCCTTTGAAACCTCCTTTTTCCTTTGTAGCCTTCCAGTGAGTGTGCAGTGGTACATCGTGACGTTCATTTGCATTCCCTTGATGATTAATGAAGTCAGGTACCTTCTCACATGGTTGGCTTTATTTTATTTGTTTATTTATTTTTCCACATGGATGTTTTCTTTGAGAAATGTCTACTCAAGCCTTCTGCCCATTTTTCTATTAGGTTGTCTTTTTCTAACTGATTTGTAAGAGTTCTTCATATATTCTGGATACAAGACCTTTGTGGGATATATGTGTTGAAAATATCTTTTCATTTTTGCATTATATTTTTACCCTCTTATTGATATCTTTTGAAAAACCAAAGTATATTTTGTCCTTGTATTTTTCTTTTTCAGGTTAGCAATTTTTGTGTCCTTTTAAATAGGTGAGCTTTGCTTACTCAAGGATCATGAAAATGTTATCCTAGGTATTCTTCTACAGTTTTATTATCTTTTACATTTAGAGCTGCTATCCTTTACTTCTCCTATTTCATACCAAATACAAAATCAAAACAGATGGATAGCAGCTCTAAATGTAAAAGATAATAAAATTGTAGAAGAATACCTAGGATAACATTTTCATGATCCTTGAGTAAGCAAAGCTCACCTATTTAAAAGGACACAAAAATTGCTAACCTGAAAAAGAAAAATACAAGGACAAAATATACTTTGGTTTTTCGAAAGATATCAATAAGAGGGTAAAAATATAATGCAAAAATGAAAAGATATTTTCAACACATATATCCCACAAAGGTCTTGTATCCAGAATATATGAAGAACTCTTACAAATCAGTTAGAAAAAGACAACCTAATAGAAAAATGGGCAGAAGGCTTGAGTAGGCATTTCTCAAAGAAAACATCCATGTGGAAAAATAAGTAAACAAATAAAATAAAGCCAACCATGTGAGAAGGTACCTGACTTCATTAATCATCAAGGGAATGCAAATGAACGTCACGATGTACCACTGCACACTCACTGGAAGGCTACAGAGGAAAAAGATATATTTTTCATATAATCAGTGGAGCAACATGTAATAAATCAACTATGCCCTCTTTCCATGCAGTGCCTTAATCACAAATCAAGTAATATGAGTCTATTTCTGAACTTTATTTTGTACCATTGGTAAGTTTTTCTAACAGTTCTATACTGTCTAAATCAGTTCTATACTGTCTAAATCACTACAAATGTATAATGGGTCTTGTTAATCAGTTTATCAATTTTTGCAAAAGAAAAAAAAACTACCAGAATTTTACTGGGATTATATCGAATCAATATATTAATTTGGGAAGGAATGACATCTTACAATGTTGAGTTTCCAATTCGTGAACATAATATATCTTTTTATTTATTGAAGTCATCTTTAATTTCTCTCAATAATATTTTGAAGTTGTACATCTTTTATTATATTTAATCCTAGGAATTTGATGTTTATTGATGTTATTATAAATATAACATTTTATTTTAATGTTTACTTGTTAGTTGCTGATAGAAATACCATTGATTTTTGTATATTGACCTGTATCCAACAACTTTACTAATTACATTTATTAATTCTAATAGTTTGTGTATTAATTGTCTAGGCCTCCTGCAATAAATTAGCCACAAATTTAGTTGCTTAAAGACATGGAAATTTATTCTTTCATAGCTCTAGAGGCCAGAAGTCCAAAATCTTGGCTACAATCAAGGTGTCAGCAGGGCCATACTCCTTCCAGATGCTCTAGAGGAGAATCTGTTTCTTGCCTCTTCCAGTTTCTGGTGGCTCTGGCATTCCTTGTGGCCACATCATTCCAATCTCTGCCTCTATCTGCACATGGCCTTCTCTTCTGTCTGTGTGTATGACCAACTTCAGCCTCCCTCATATAAGGACACATGCAACAGCCTTTATGCCCCAACCAAATAGTCCAAGATCATCTCCCCACCACAAGATCTCTAACTTAATTACATCTGCTATAGGGTAAATGCACCTAAAAGCAATGATTTAAACATACTCTTAGAATGACCCTGTATGGCAGGTGCACCTGAATGTTTGTGCCAAGCTAGGGAATCTAGTAGTGGCCAGCTTGAAGATTCATTCCTTTTCTATCACAAACATCAGAGCCCCCGGCCAGTCCTGTGGGACACGGGCTGGTCTGTACAGGGGACTGAGGCCTTGAGTTTTGGGTTAAATGAAGGTTGCCAGGTGGAGGTCATTAGATGGAGGCTGTTAAGTGAAAATGCTGTATAAAGTGCATGATGGAGCAACATTTAATAAACAAACTATGCCTTCTTTCCTATGCACTACCTTAATCACAAATCAGGTAATTAGATATATGAGTCTATTTCTGGACTTTGTTTTGTAACATTGGTAAGTTTTTCTAACTTCATTACACTTAGAAAGGAAGTTGTGGTTCTCCTGCCCAGGTCACTGCCACTAGGCCATGTGGTTATGCTGTCCTGCCCACTGCCACTGGACCATTCCTGTAGGTAAGGCAGGTCTCCTGCCCAGCCCACCACCACTGGACTCTCTCCCCTGTGTGTGAGCCCCTAATAAAACCCCGCGTCTCGTTTGCTGGCTCTGGGTCTCTTCTTTGGCCTCGTGAACCTGGTGCTTTCCCTACTGAGGCGAATTGGGGGTTCGGCACATTTGCCAAGATGCTTTTTTCAAATAAGGTAACATCTATAAGTTCCAGAAATTAGGACCTGATATCCTGAGTGGGAGGTGGGGTGGGAGGTGCATTTTTCAGCCTACCATAGTTTGTAGATTATTTTAGATTTTATAAGCACACAATCAGGGCATCTGTAAATAACAGTTTCATTTCTCCAACATAGTTTAGCCCCTTTTTATATACCGTGTAAGCAAACTATGATTTGGGCAAGTTATGGTAATTTACACAGGATACTAGTATCAGGGCTAGGATTTGAGCTCAGGTCTGGCAGACTCCAAAGTCCGAGTTCTTAACCGCTACATTGCACTGCCTAATATGAGTCTAAGTTCTATTATTGGCAAAAAGAAATATTAGCAGCAGTTCTATGCAAAAGGCATTCTAAGCAGTTGATTTTTTCCGAGAACTACCTATCTTCTTAGATGCAAGATATAACATTCAGGAGTGCTTAAAATCTTTGGGATCAACATTCATACTACAAAGTTTAAAATAAGACTTTGGAATAAAAGTCTTTAAAAGACCTAGGTTTAAGTCCCAGACTAGCCACAAACTGCTAGCATGGGCTTGAACAAGTTACATAATTCATCTGGGCCTGTTTCTACAGCTTTAAAACTGAGATAATAACCATGGTACAGGGTTATTGGAATACTTAAGAAAATGCATGTGCATTCACATACTGAATGCTCAATAAATAATTTTTAGCTGCTATTATTGTGGTGTTATTGTATTTATTCATTTATCAAAAACACATTTAGTAGCAAAATGCAAAAACCAAAAAAAACAAACAAGACCATCTTTGCCTGCAACAAACACCACAACAAATAATTGCCACCTGGGCTAATGAGTAGAATGATGGAGACAGGCAGAAACATAGTGGAAGTGAGGAACAGAGAGCGAGTGACTCACTGTGGGTAGGAATGGGGGTCAGGAAGAGCTTCCCGGAGAAGGCAACGCCTAAGCTAAAACTTGAAGGAGAAAGCAGAGAAGACAGGAAGAGCATTCCAGGCAAAAGGACCAGCATATGGCATACGGAGGCCTGAAACTATTCTTCCAGCAGAGGGACAAAACTGCCTTACCTGCCTTAGAAGAAGCAGAGTTCAGGAACTGGAGGCCAGAAACACTGAAGTTCACTCTATTCAGCTGGGAGAGGAAGATCAGAAAGAGTCACCTGGAGGAGGTATCTGGCTTTAGAGCTCGACTGGACTGCTCATCAATTAGGAGCTTCAGAGCTGGACTGCTCATCAATTAGGAGGTGCCAGTGATGCCTCCTGCGGAGTGCCTGGCACTGGCTTGTACTGTAGGAACCATTTGGTTCTTCAGCATGAACCTCTGTGTTCCTGGGGCTGCAAGAGCAAGCCAGCCTCAGTCACCACAGCTGATCCCCGTGAGGAGCGAGCTGATTGCTGCCTGACCGGAAGTATGCGGGGTGGTGGGGGGGCAGGCACGTCAAGTCCAGAGGGGGTGAGGAAGAGCCAGACCTCCCACAAAGCCTCTTGAGCAGTTCTTCAAATAGATGCGGGGGCACAGTGCCCACTAGGTTCTATGTGGGAGAGAAATGAGGTGTCAGCGTACATCAGGGATGTGGTGTCCAATACTAGGCGCCACAGTCCGATGGTGAGTAGACTCAGCACCATTTTACCTGAGGAATAAGAGCTTAGGAGCAACACGGAGGATACCCACAGAGGCCCCAGGAGGAGCAACCTCTTGAATCTCATGGAAGACAGATTAGGCTTTCCTGTTCTGCACCAGAAGGGAGAGCTAACTCTTCAGATGGAAACTACGGAAGGGCAGTTGCACCGAAGGGGCAGCCAAGGAAGAGCCCAAGAGGGGATCGGTGCGGTTTTCAGCTAAATCCGCTCCTGCAAAAGTGGAAACGAAGCCAAAAAGGCAGCAGGAAAGGACACATCTTCAGACAAAAAAAGTGCAAACAAAAGAGAAAAGGGAGAGCAAAGAGAAAATAGGCCAAGTGGCTAACCAAGAAACTAAAGAACATCTACCTGCAGAAAATGGAGAAACTAAAATCGGAGAGAGCTCAGCCTCTGATGATGCCAGAAAGAAAGAAGCCCGGTCTGATTAATAGCATGTACCCTGTCTTAGCGGCCCCTGTCTCCCTTCTTGTACAATCCAGAAGAGTATTTTTATCAACTATTTCGTAAATGCAAGTTTTTTAGTAACTCTAGAAACGTTTTTAAGGAGGGAATCCCACCTCATCCCATTTTTTAAGCATATGCTTTTTAAGAGGTAAAGTCATTCGCTGGTTGTTTATTTTTTGGTACAACCAGAAGATAGTGTGGGATATTGAATTAAGAGAGGCTTTGACTGTCTTGGGTGTTAGATGGGGGGTTAGTTTTTATATACTATAATATAATGCATACTGAATGGCAACATAGAGTCACAGTCCTGCATTTAACGTCTTGGACATTTTAAATTACTTCTAGTGCCATGTTGTTTTTCAGTAGAATTGTTTCCTGAAGAAAGCTAGCCCTTGAACATGGCTCTCCCTGTCAGAATTGTGTGCACTCTGTACCATCTTTGGTCACAGTCCTGTTTCCCTAATAACTTTGTTCGTGTGCTGTGGAAGATTGAAAATTTGAGTATGTGGTATATATGCTATACAATTTTGAATTGGTGGGACTATGTGACAGTTGATTAATATGTGAAGATAGTGGTATTTGATAGCCTCTTAAGGAAAAATTGCCTCCAAATTTTAAGCTGGAAAATCACTGGAACAACTTTAAAAAGGAATTACAATAATGACTTTTTAGATTGCTGGTATGTATGTTAAGAACTGTGTACAAATTGAAATGTCTGTTCACTGATCCTTAATGCAAACAATAAAATCTCAATTATGAAAGAAAAAAACAAATATTTATGGAGTACCTAATATGTGCTAGACACTATTCTAGGCACTTTACAGCAATAGGAATTATCCAATCATTGAATGAGATACCTTGAAAGGTAGTGAGCTCTGTCACAAGACAGATTCAAGCAGAGGCCGATCGATTTCTTAGTGGAATGTTGAAGGAGGAATTGAAGTCTGGAGTAAGAAATCGACCCAGCTGGCTTTCAGTTTCTCTTCAGCCCTGTGATTATATGACATCTGCTTTCTAAGGATTGGAGATACCCGCATACATTTCCTTTAGCATTCTGTGTTTAATATCTTGGGGAGGCAAAGGAGAAAGGTAGACACCATCCTCCTCACCCTGTGGTAAAAGGTAAATGTAGGAAAGTGGAATGACTTTATAGAGGTAACACAGATGATAGGGTCTGCCCCTGTCTCCAACATTTGTTCCTTGTTCCCCTCTTTGTCATGGCCCTGAAACGCACTGGCCTGCTGGGTGATGGTCCTGAAAGGGTCAGAGCTTCAAGGATTACTAAGTAGGGTAGTGTCAGTCCCAAGCCATTCTGTGGATCTAGGGTTACAGTCAGGGCAGCCTCAGGGGCAGGGGCTTCTCCCTCAGGAGGTTTAATGCTCTATGGTCACTTCTTGAAATTCTTAAGACTTGTATCTTTGAATTTGTGTTTTGTGAGGTCTGATGGGATAATGGGGCACTCACAGGGGCTTAGGACCTCAGTTTACTTGTGGTACCTTTCCAGGATGGTTCTCAGTGGGGGCTGTGGGCTCTCTCTCTCCCCCAGGCCCCACCGCACAATTGTGTCTGCTCTCCACCTCAGACAGGACACAAGGAGAGTCAGGGGCCCAGTGCACACCCAAGTCTTGGTAGTGAGGCTTGGCAGCACCCCTACACACCTGCTGGATGGCTAGCTAGAGGCCCCATCTCCAGGGGATCGAGTCTCACCTACTCAATCCAGGTACCAAGCACATCCCAGCACATAGGTTCAAAAATCCAGGGAAGCCAACTGCCATGGGTTGAAGGGGTGAGAGACCGTGGAAAGATGTCTGGCTTAATTTCTTCAGACCCACAGCCCCAGTTGCCTCTGGCTGCCTCGGGCAGGGTTCCTTGGCTCAAGCAGGAAGAGTGCGGATGCCTCTTCCATCAAGGGACAGAGGTCCGGGGCACTTATGAAGCTCCACACTCCCCTGCAAGTGTCCTCACACCCGGAGCCCTCCCTCAGTCAGCTACAGCCAGCAACATACCTTGTTGCGGGGAGAGGGTCATCTCTCTTTTCCTCCCTTCCAGTGCCGGGCTTCGGTTTGTCTCTTCTGGACAGTTCAAGGCACCTTTTAGGGAGGGGCTGCAAAATGCAAATTGTGTAAGTTCAGTGATTCCACATACACATTAAGTGCTTTTATATTTGCATTTATATTTGCCTTGCACAATGTAAAGATAAACTGTAAAATTCATGCTAATAATTGAAAACTTTCATTTTTCTTAGAATGACGTTAAATAACAAATGAAAAACACTATGACATGCTGGGAGAGAGACTGCAGAAGAAAGAAAAAAGCTTTATCTATAACAGCACTTTTTTTCGTGCCTTTTAACCTTGAGGCTCCACATTTTCATTTTGCACTGAGCCTCACAAATTATGTAGCTAGCTTTGGTTACAACTTGCTCCTTGCCTAAGCCAACCCATGCGCAAGCTAGGCAGCTGATCCTGGACCCAATGGCTAGAGCCCAGTCTCACAATAATGTTACTGTCTGTAAGTGCCCCGTGGTGATTCACAGCTCAAGACTGTATATTTCTCACTTGTCTGAATGCAAAGTAAAAGTGGCTATTTTTATAGAACAAAAACCCACGGAAAATATGGAATTCGGCCCATCTATATGCACTGCTGCACCTGAGACACTCAGCACACATAATAAATCTGTCTTTGGAAACTTGCTCCTTTACAGTTTTGACATAGATAAATGACAAGTATTAAATCTTAAGGGAAAAGAACCAGCTGCTGTAGTTGTTGAATTACTGAGACTGAAGCCTCCAGGCCTACTGATTTGAAATATCAGGCAGAAGCCTCCCGGAAAAGGGTATAGGTGAGCTGGGAGAATGTCTCTGGTATTACCAACCCCGAGAAACTCAGGGCCACATCTAATATCTGAATCTGAACTTTGGAAGCCATTACCATAACCTTGGTCTTCGATCAGTAAGAGGACCTTTTTAGGGGGACGCATACCATGCTAAACCAATGGTTCAGAACTTGGATTGTCTAATGAAGTTTTTCTTTAGACAGAACAGATACCTGCTGAAAGAGCAAAGACTAGTAACAGACATATTTGTTCGCTGTTTAGCATGATAGCATTGGTAGGAGTCAAGGGTGACAATAGGGATAATTCTAGAGTGCCAGAGTCAAACATAGCTACGAGATGATGTGCCCTTTCACCATGGTGTTCCTCTGCCCCAGAGTGCAGCTCTTTGAGGGGGGGCTTGGAACCTTTGTTTTTACATCCCCTGGTGCCCCCGCCCCAGTGCCCCCCAACCCCCACCATACATTATCTGGCATGGAGTGATGGCTCAGGGCACTTTTCAAAAATTAAACTCGGCCAAGTGCAGTGGCTCACGCCTGTAATTCCAGCCCTTTGGGAGGCCAAGGCGGGTGGATCACGAGGTCAAGAGTTCTAGACCTGCCTGGCCAATATGGTGAAACCCCAGCTCTACTAAAAATACAAAAAATTAGCCGGGTGCAGTGATGCATGCCTGTAGTCCTAGTTACTCGGGAGGCTGAGGTGGGAGAATCACTTGAATCCCGGAGGCAGAGGTTGCAGTGAGCCGAGATTGTGCCACTGCACTTCAGCCTGGGTGACAGAGTGAGACTCCATCTCAAAAAAAAAAAAAATAAATAAATCCAACTCCTTCCTTGTTTAGCAAGAAAACCGTGGCCCAGAGAATTTTGATGCTATCCTCAAAATCACACAGCTAACAAATAGTAATGCCAGGACCAGAACTGAGACCTCCTTACCCCGATGGGAGCTGATCTAGTCTATCACACTTGGAGAGAAAATTGGTGTCATTTTCTTTGAAGATTATATATAATCCATGTGGATAAAAAAGAATCTCATAGAATCTCAACAATGAGCTGCTGCCAAAATGTTGGCAGAATGAAAATGAGGAAGAGAATGGGGTCCAGGGCTGGGCCTAGCCAAGCAGGGGAAGGCTGAGAGTTGCTCAGACAAAGAAGCTGGCCTCTCAGCTCAGGGGGACCTGCTATGGTCCCAACCAACACCCGAGGATGAGAGCTCTCTGCAGGAAGAGGACACCTACTTACAACATTGCTTAAGTGCTTCTTCTGAGGTGAGCACTCTTCTCCGAGATATATGTGGATTAATTCATTTCATCCTTATAACAAGCCTGTTAGAAGGGCACTATTATTAATTCCACTTGACTGAAACTGAGGAAAATCTGCCAGTGAGAGAGAGTCAGGCTTCGAGCCCGAGAGTCTGAACTCTCTCTTAGCCCTTGTTGCTCAGCTGCCTGTCTGGCCTGGGGAAGGGGAGTGCTCACCAGAAACAGGGGAGAGTCCTTCAGAAGAAGGAACGTCTGACTCCTCAGTGGCAGCAGGAGTACAGCGCCTGCTGTTGGAAAGGCCACTCCTGGGAGAGCCTCCCACCCACCCCCGCCCCCTCCTCCTGCTCTGTTCCTGGACTCCTCCTTTCCCTGGAGCCGCTGCCCAAACTCATCAGACTCGGGAGCTGGAGGCAGATCCTTGCATACACCTCATTCCCTTGTCCCTCCAATGAAAAAGAGGCAGCATGGTGTGCTCCCAGAGCCCACAGCCCCTGGGCTTGGCTTCTCCCACTTACTGGCTGTGAACTTGGACAGCTCACTTAACACCCCCAGGCCTCAATCTCTTCATCCATAAACTGGACACCGGCAATGCTTCACAGGTGGCTGTAGTGAGTTACCATGCATGAAAGCATGTTGTAGATTGTTTAGTGTTAGCCAACATTCAATCCCTTTCAGTTTATTTATAATGAGGATGAACTACTTGAGAGCTTGAGAGCATGGACTCTGGACCCAGACAGATAACAGGCAAGTTACTGAACCTGTCTCAATTTCAGTTTCCATATCTGTCAAATGGGCATAATGTGCTGGTACCAGCTAGAGGGATGATGGAAGGCATAGGGAAGATGATGCATGAAAAATAATAGTAAAACGTTTATATGCCTTTAAATAAGTTAATATATAATAAGATCACTGAAAATCACCTGGCGTAGGTTGGTATTAATTCTTTTCAAACCAGGGAGAAAAAGATAATGCCTTGTAAAATACTTAGCTTTGTTTCTAGCACATGGTTTGTGCTCAATAAATACAGGCTACTAAGGTAATGTTGTCACTGGTGTTGTTATTGTTATCAGTAATAGTATGAACATAGAGGGGCTAGTGATTCCTATGCACATCAGGGCTGAGCAGCACTGCCTTGGGACTCAGCAGGACTCTGCCTTTCTCAGGCTGGACTTTATGCTGAATTCCTCACAATCTCAAACCCTGCAGGGCTTGTTTCATGAACCTACAATCTATGCCATTGCACAAGACCCTATGTTCAGAAGGGGCTGTTCTCAAAAAGGCTCCATGCTTGGTTTAATGCTCTGCTATTGCTGTCTTGAAATTCTTATTTTTCAGTAAGAGGCCCCACATTTTCATTTTGCACTGAGCCTGGCAAATGATGTAGCCAGTCCTGCTGCCTGCTACCCTGGGACCCTCTAGGACTGGTGCCTAGAATCTACCTGGACCCTGCCACCTTCCCTCCCTCAGCCTGATTCCACTTCCTACATCCTGAACACCATATTTCTAAAGCACACAGACACCATCTTGACACTGACTGCAGCTCTGGCAACCTTGTGAGCTGAGGTACAATTTGGCAGTCAGACCACAGGGATTTGTCCTCCCAGAAGCTAGACTTGCTAGAACCATATCTGAATTGGCATACCTTTTCTTTTCTTGTAGGAATCACCTTCTTAGCATTTAAATGTGCCAGAATTATGCACAGTATTTTTAACTTGCCTCATCCCATTAAATTCATCCTATAGCTGATAAGGTATATATTATTTTTCTTGTTTTACAGAGAAGAAAACTCAAAAAGTTTAAATAGCATGCTTAAAATGAAATAACAAATCAGAAGTCACACCAGAATATAAACACATGTGTGTTCAAATCAACAGCCCTTGGGCTGTCCTATCTCATTGTACTCAGTGGTCTTTTTCGAGGTCTAAACTCAGTTCCCTCCCACCAGCAAACCTACCTGCTCAGGGACTGAGATCTCTGCACACTGTCCTCCCCACACCGTTTCTCTGGAGGTCCCCACTCTCCCAGGGTTAATGTAGGAGACATTCCACAGAAGCACACAAAGGCTCTATATATTAGGTCCTTGTGGCTGTGTGACAAAGAAGCCACAAACTTGGTGTCTTAAAACAAAAGAAATGTATTCTTTCACAGTTTCGGAGCCCAGAAGTCTGAAATCAATATCACTGCCCTGAAATTAAGGTGTTGGCAGGGTCTTGCTCTCCCCTGCAGTCTCTTGCTCCAGCTTCTAACAGCTGCTGGCATTCCTTGGCTTGTGGCCATATCACTCCCATCTTCAAAGTTTACGTCTTTATGTCTCTCTCTGTGCCATCTTCCTGTGGCCTTCTCTATGTGAGTGTCAAATCTACCCCTGCCCCCTTCCAATAAGGATCATGTGATTGCTCTCAGGTCCCACCTGGATAATCCACATGATCTCTCCGTCAAGATTCACCATCACATCTGCAAAGGCCCTTTTTAGCCACATCAAGTAATCACGGGTTCCAGGGATTAGGAGGTGAATATCTTTTGCGGGGGCGGGGAAGTTTTGTAGCCTACCAAAGTGGGCAGATATGCTAATAGCTGGGGGAGTTGGACAGAAAAAGAAAGGATTTCTCAGCCCTTTCAGAAGCATTCCTGAGCAGCCTCCAAGCAGCACCGCCTTCCCAAGAGAACTGGCTCCACTATACTTAGTCTGATCCTCTGAGGGAGGGACGGTTTGAGAAGAAAGAGGCAAGGAATCCCTGGATAAAGCCCTAAGGGCTAAAGAGCAAGAGACTGGATCTTCTAAGGAGAGCAGAATCGAAAGTTAAGCTGTCCTCAGGAGTTTCCGTATTCCTTTCTCACATGCTTTTTCCAGCTTTGCAGGTAAAATATGTGTAAAAACCATTGAATCTATTAAGAATTCTGCTCTGGGACCATTGTGTTTTCAAATAGTGGCTAATAAACCCTCTTCCTCCCATTCTCCTTTGAGGATATTATTCTTTCCCCCGCTCTCATTACTCAGCTGGAAACCTTCTGTTTCTGCTTCCCCTCCTTATGCCTAGATTATCCCTCATCCTTCCATGTTGGGAAAATCACTCCCAACCCAGGAAACCCTGAGGGGCAGCATTCAGTCACGCTCAAAAGCTAAAAAGTACAGTAACTATTTCCTGAAAGAAGAGGGGCAAGCATGCCTACAAAACAGATGCTCTTGGAAAAGGCAAAAACCCCTGAGGAAAAGCCTCAGCTCATACCTGAATCTGTGCAGGAGGAGGCTCCTCTGATTAGCCGCACCTGGGCAGTGCCCCAGTTAGCTGGGGGCTGGGAGGGGCAGTTAAATTCAGGGCCTTTGATGGAACACAAAAGGAGGCACTGAAAACTGAGGCAAACTATGGAATGAACTTGTATATTATTTTATATATGCTCACACATCCAGAGTTGAGTGTTACGCTGTGGCAGATGAGAGGTAAGGATTTAACCGCCAGCCCCTCCATATTAGACACTGGTGCAGCCTTAAATCAGGAGTGGCTGGGCAGGGTCTCATCTAATATTGCCCAGCTCTGTCGTGTGATGCCCTCCCATTTGTTTCACCTTTGTTTCTGGGTCGGGATAACCTGGTCTTCCACATCCTGGCACCAGGGTGGACATACTTCCTGCTCATATTTGTTTCTTCAAAGAGCAGACTTTGTCAGCTAAGCTCCTGTTGTTCTCACTAAACCTGACCCTATTAGCTACTGCACTAGTTTGTGCGGGAATTTTACCCTTTCCGTGTCTAGAATGTGTCAGTCAGAGTTGGACCAGAGAAGCTGAACTAGTAGGAGAGATAGAGAGAGGGGCAAGGCGGTGGGGGTAGCGATAGAGAGAGAGATTAACAGAGCTTTTACAGGTAATTGACCTCTGCATTGTGGGAGCTGGTTAAATAGTCCAGGTAAGACCATCTCTGTGTCTGATGGTGGCGCTTAAAGACCACAAGGCAGGCATCAGGAAGTGAGGATTATGAACAGGCTGGAATCCCACAGGCACAAGCTGGGACCTCACAAGGACAGGCTGGAACCTGCTATTCTTGTTGCCTCTGACCTTGGTGAAGAGGAAATCCTGCATAGACCAGACCCTCAACCCTGAGCTAAATACTCTCATCTGGCCCAGCTATTGCTTCACACCAAGAAGGTGAGTCAGCAGGTTAACAACAGTGTGCATGTGCTACATGATGCCTCCCTTTTGCCCCCGAAAAATCTTTAGAGGATCTCCTAGTTCACCCACCTTAACCAGAAACACATGCAAAGGGAATCCTTGCATGTCAGCAAGCAAATTGACACGTTACAAAGCCAGCACAGTGTCTTAGGTCAAATGTCCCAGAAAACAGCTATGAGATGGAGCTGTACATGCAGGAGATTTACTGGGGTGTGTTCTTGGGAGTGAAGGAAGGGGGGTGGGATGGAGGGAGAAGGTGAGCTGAGAGGCAGTTGCAACAGGAACTGATTCTGTATGGAGCTGGGATGGCTTTCAGGGCTGTCTGGAAGGAAGGCAAGGCTGCCTCGGGGAAGAGTGCATGACTTTGGGAGATAGAGGGCAATTTCCAAAGGGGCCTCAGCTGTGAGCTGTCAGCAGCCACTACTCCCAGCTGCTGGAGGAATGAGTGCCTCATTCCCAAAGGGAGGATCTGGACGTATATGACAGTATCCAATACAACCTGCTTCAACCTGCCTGTGATGAGTGTGGAACCTGCCTGTGATGAGTGTGGAACCTGCCTGTGATGAGTGTGGAAATTCTTTGCTGGAAGAGGGGTTTTTAGGCGGGTAGGAGGTGAATGATTCTCCCTGTTACTTGACGTTCACTTATTTGGTGGCTTTTTCCTAGTCCTCTCTTTCCAAATTTTTTCCCATCTACAATGGCTGAAGTAGAAATTTTCCACAGCTTCCCTGGTACATTTCTGTCCCCCTGCTTCATGCCTGCTACATATGATTACATGGATGTTCCTCCATACTTAGGCCTCCCTCAGAGAACCTGGATTTGGGGATTGTGGAATTCTAGCAAGTAGTATAAATTTTCTGAATTTCCTGCCAAGTGAGCTTGGAAAGCCAGGGCTGAGGCCACGCTTTCAGAAAGACTGCCTAAGAATCTAATTCCCTTTGGCCCACTTGGGGGTGAGGTATGTCTGGCTCCACCCTCTAAGTCATGTTTTTAGTAACAGTGCAGATCCATAAGTGACAGAAAATACCAGGTTGCCATTTTCTCATTTCCCAGAGCCATGAAACCACGTCTTACACATTACTATTCTTAAACATCCTCAAAGTAAAATTATCCTTAGAATTTGAGAGTCATACATGCATAAAAGTGTGGACAAGTACAGAAAATAAGTCCATCTTTCCAGCGCCTTCTATGGCAGTGAATGGCACCAGTCTCCATCTAGATGTACAACCCAGAATCCGAGGAGTCTTCTCAGCACCTCCCTCTCCTGCAGCCCCCATATTACAAAAGACTGTCAATCCTCCCTCTTAAAGAACTCCCCAGTTCTGCCTCCCGCTTCTCTCCTTCTCCACTGCTGCCTCCCCGCCCTCAGACTGCCATGGCCCCTCCTCTGGGCCCCTGCAGTGGCCTCTAAATTTGTCTGCTGGCATCTTCTCCTACCCCCTTCCAATCTGTTCACCATTCCACAAATACAACAGAATAGTCTTTTTAAAATACAATTTTCATTGTGTATTTCCTGTCCTTAAATTCCTTCTCTGTCTTCCTACCTATTTCAGTCAGAATAAAAACTCAAATTTTAATGTGGTCCACAAGCCCCTACAAGGTTCTTCAAGGTCCTGCAAGGCCCCAGGCCTCGTATTGCCCCTGGCTGCAATTCACTGGCTGGATTCCACCAGTCTGGCCATCTCTCAGTGCCTTCTCTGAGCCTCCCTTCTGTCATTTTCACACCCTTGCCTACTTAACAGCTGCTGTGGTTTAGTGGCTACTCGTGCAGACTCTGCAGTCAGACTGACAGGCTTTGAATCTCCAGCTGTATAGTACCCTCCCCCCCCTTTTTTTTTTTAACTGTGTAGTCTTAGACAATTGGCAAAAGCTAACTGTACTCAGTCTCCTCATCTGTGAAATGGAGGCAACGATAGAACCTTTAGCTAGACAAACAAATGACTCAACATTCACAGAGCACTTAGTGGGTGCTCAAAAATATTAGTTATGGTCATAACTCATCCTTCAGTTCTCAGCCCAAGCACTTCCTCAGGGAGGTCATCCTGGCAGGCCTTCTCTGAGCCAGGTCAGGGACCCCCCAGGTGTTCTCATAGCTTCCTGCCCCTTCCTTTCACAGCACATAGCATAGTGTGGTTCTGTCTGCCCTCTGCTCTAGGTCAGAAGCCCCTTCAGGGCAGAAACACTGCCTGTTTGCTCGGTACATCCCCAGAACCTGCCCCATTTCTCAAAATAAACATTCCCTTTTCTGGTGCAGTTGGGAGGGTGTGGGTACAGAGTACGGCACATGCTTTCTGTCACCATATATGGAGGTGGAAAGTTGGGAGGCAACAGAAGACATCCAAGATGTATCGTGGGGAGGCCTCCTCGTGGCTGACAAACACTGTAGGAATGGTCCGCCCAGTTCTAGTGAGCCCTGGGAGAGGCATTAAATCAGCCCCCAGAATGTCCCCCAGATTGCTGTGCAAATCCATCTGGTGCCTCCTCACCCAGCCTGCAGACTTCAGAGTGGGACCCCAGAATTGTATCAGTGTTCCACTCATGGCAGGCAGCCCTTGCTCACCTACAGTAACTCCCGGTCTCATGAAGACACACCTGGCACGTCCAGCCTGGCTACAGAGTTATGTTGTTTTGATTTCCACGTCTCCATTACAGAGCACATCCACCACGCATCAACACTCCTCTGCATCTGAACTACAGAAGAGCTGCAGCGATGCCTCTGTTATAGATTGGGAGGACGGAATTCAAGTCACAGCATTGCCATTAATTCTCTGTGTGACCTTTATTGGTCATTTCAACTCCATTATTCATTTTACTTCTTTGTAAAATGAAACATTGAAACAGATGACTTAGCTCCAGCAGAGTACTAGGCTACCCCTCAGAGGACCTTCTCCCCAGGACCCACCACACTGATCTCAGTTCTCAGTACCATGGGATCCTACTCAGCACACACACGTGATCGGACTGAGGGTGGACCCCTCACCCAAGCTGGTTCTTCACTCACAGAGACAGTTCTGTGGGGCTGAGTATCATAGCTATAGGTTAGGAGAAGCCAGGGCCAGACTGGTGCCCATACCAGGCAGAACCTCGCAGTACGGGAGGTTAACTACAGGCCCTAGGGAAGGAACTGGTCTACCAAGAGAAGACTAGAGCAGAGGCGGGCACATGGCACCAAACAAAGAGAAAGAAGTCACCCAATGACCTTCAGTCTCTGTGAAGCCATTTGTAATTCCTCTACAATTGGGTGTCTGGACATTCCCCTCTGTCTCTTCACTTAAGGGGAGTTTAGATGGTTTCTATTCTCAGTAACCAAATGATTGCGGACTAAGGCATCTTCTCATATTGGATGTTAATTCAACAAAACCTCAACCAGTAAGAGTGCGATGATCACGACAGCTTTAACCTTCCCAAAGACCTTCTGTCTTCACCTACCTTATTTTAAAGCCAAACGGCCCAGGAAAATTGATGCTGTAGGAAGGGTTTTCATTGTACAAAATGAGGAAATCAAGACCCGGAGAGGAAAACAGACTTAGTCAAAGCCACTCAGTGAGTTAGTGACAGTCAAGGTGAAAGCAAAGCTCTGCCCGCTCATTCCAGATCACATCTCCTGCTGTGCATCAGGGCCTCCTCTTTACCCTGGGTCCACTCTTCCCCTGGCCAGGGCTGTTACAAAGTCAGAGCTGTCTGCAGACTTCTGCATGGAACAGGATTTGTCCCTGGTCTGTTATGTGTTCTGGAGAGCAACAAGATGGAGACCATGGAGATGCTGGAGTTGGGGGCTTGGAGATGGACACCACGTGCAAGGGAAAGTTTTGCAGACACCGAACTGCAAAACAAGATGATAGCCACACAGGCCAGAGAGCTCAGCTCTGCCTCCAGGCATGGCCTGGGGGAACACCCACAGGTGAGGGGATGCCTCCCTGATGTGGAAATGGGGATTCACATTGACCAGCCTGAGACTGCTGCACTGGACTCCAGTCGCAGGAGATCCCCCCAGGACTACGGGCTGCACTGGAGAGAGGAGCCCAGCTGGGAAATCACCAGAAACCCCCACCTGAAAATCATAGAGCCTGGAGACGGTGGTGAGGCGATTTCTTAGTAATTATCCAAAGACCTTTTGTTCTATTAAATATAGCCTCAAGAGAAAAATAAAAGATAGAACTTTTTAAAGATGCCATTCCTATGAACAAAAAGTCATGTATTTGGAACAGATACAGATACACTACAATAAAACATATCATTTTGAACCACTGTTATCTCTGTAGCCTCACTATCAGGCACAGGCATGGCACAGAGCACGTTCTTTACAGAAACAAATGAGTGCTTCTCTGAGCCTAGAACTAGTTTAACTTTAAACACTCCTATTATCCCATTTTATAGATGAGAAACTGAGGCTTTACAATCTGAGATCACACAGTTAATACATGTAGTCTGCAGCCAGGCTCCAGAAGCCTTGGCTTAAGTTTCAGGCTATATTTGGTGGTCTCTTGTCTTTGAACAGGACTAATGTAGGATATGTAAGCTGGCAGAAGTCTGTAGAATTTCCTGAGGCCAGGGGATCTTGAAAGGGACCTGGCATCTAACCATACAGCATACAAATACAAACCTTGTAAAGATGTTTATCTTGTCCACTCTTGCTGAGGGGCCTGAAACATGTTTTTCACCAGAGTCTGGACCTTTTCTGTTTGTTTGTTTGTTTGTTTTTGGCTGTCCTGTGTATGAAAGAGCAAGGGACAGAGTCAGGGACACCTGGATCATATTCCGGGTGCAGGTCTCTTCCCTTCTCTGGACTTCAGGTTCCCGCCCCCACACCCGCCCCCGACCTTAAGATACAGGTAGATGAGATGGCCTTTCCTGTCTCCTCTCACAGTCTCTATTTTCAAATGACTCTCATGGTTCATCTAAATTCTACTCACAGAGAAGCTTATTTAAGCTTCAGGTTGAGTATTTCAGCAGCTGGCACATGGTAGGCCCTATTAAATGTCCAGAGTGATTTAAGTGATGCCTCGGGCGTCTAGAATTTCTCACCATATCTGTGTCCATTCCTATAATTTCCTCACACTCAATGAGCCACGCGGACTGTTGTAAAGCCTATGGTTTATGAAAAATAGTTCAGGGCTCAAATCCCAACCAGGGGGGCACAAAATCCCTGGGAGGAAGAGTCCGGAATGTCACTGAGGCTGGCAAAGAGACAGTGTGAAATAAAACTAGACCAACCTCACTCATAAATATAAATGTGCAAATTCTAGACAAAATGCCAGGAAATTGAATTCAACAGTATATTAAAAGAATAATTTACCATAGCCAAATAGGGTTTACCGAAGAATGCAAAGCTGTTTTAATATTAGTAAATCTGTTTATAGAACATACCAATGGGTCAAATAAGAGAAACCATATGATTATCTCAAGAGGAGAAGGAAAATCATTTATGAAGATTCAAAATCAATTCCTAAAGCGAACTTTCTTTAAAATACTAGAACTAAATGATACAAGTGGACAGTGATGGGAATGTTTTTAGTGGGAGGGCATTCTGCATCTGAAGGTTTTCCAATGTTTGGGAAATTCCCCGCTTTCTGAGTTTGAGTGGGAGGCAGAGCCATCTTTCACTGTAGAAATGGAAGAAAGGCCAGGTGCTCACTGTCCTGGGTATATGCCCCCTCCTTGTGGCAACAGTGAGGCATTTAGCGTAAGCTCAGATTGGGGAGCAAAAAAGCCAAGCAGCAGAGAATCTTTTTTGGCAGTTCCAGTAATAGCAGCAACATCTGTTTCCAGGGACACAGTGATAGAAGCATAAGTAGCTGTATCCGGGCTCTGGGGAGCAGCAGAGTTGGTGTTTCGAGATGTGGCATCCCATGATCAAAGATGGCGGCAGCCATTCCCCTGTGTTCCATGTCATGACCTGCACTGTGGTGCCAGCTGCCCAGGAACCCTTTGTTCCTGACTTCCTGGTGATTCTCTGAACCATCCAGAATCCTGCCAATAAATTTATTTTTTGCTTAAATCAGCCAGAATCAGTTTCTGTTGCTGGCAATTAAGAAATCTTAAAGACACAGAAGGTTATTTCTTTAACATAATAAAGAATGTCTTATTTTTTAAAACCTGTGGCCAGAAAAAAATACATAAATAATGTCATTCCTATTAAAACAAACAACAAAACAATAATTTTTGTTGACTGCATATCTCTTTTTTAAAAGTCAGGTTTACTGAGGTCCAATTTGCACACAATAAAATTTATTTGCTTAAACTGAACAATTTGATAATTTCAGCAAATAAATGCAGTCATTGAAGCACTACGATATTCAATACATAGAGTATCCATCACCCCAAAAATTTCTCACAAGCTCCTTTATAGTTAATGTCCTCTTCCACCCCAGCTCTGGAAACCACTGATCTGATTTCTCTTTATATAATTTGGCCTCCTCCAGAATGCCATAAAAATAAAATCAGATGGCAGCCTTCTGAGTCCTGCTTCTTTCACTCAGCAAACTGTGTTTTGAGATTCATCCATATTGTTGCATGAATGATATTTCATTGTATTAATGTTCCAAAATTTGTTTATTCCGTGATTGATGAATATTTGTATTGTTTTCAGTTTGGGATTAGTATCAATAAATCTGCTATAAACATTTCTGTATAGATTTTTGTATAAACACAAATTTTTTTCTTGGGTAAATATCTAAAAGTAGGAACGCTGGGTCATATTAAACAAATGTTTAACTTTATAAAAAACTGTCAAATTATTTTCCAAAGTGGCTGTGCTGTTCTGCATTCCCACCAACACTTTCTGTGAGTTACAGTTGTTCTGAATCCTCACCAGCACTTGTTATTATCAGTTTTTAAATTTTAACCATCTAGTGGATGTATAGTGATATCTTGGTTTGACTTTAATTTTTATTTTTCTAATAATTGATGATTTTGAGCATCTTCTCATGTGTCTACTTCCCACCAATACATCTTTTTTTGGTGAAGTATATGTTTAAACTGTTCACTTATTTATTTATTTGGCTATTTGTCTTCCTTTTACTGAGTCGTAAGGATTCCTTATATATCCTGAATATAAGTTCTTTGTCAAATTTGTGTTTTGAAAATAGTTTCTTCCAGTCTGTGGCTTGTCTTTTCATTTTCTTAAGAGTGTCTTTCAAAAAGGCAAAGTTTCCATTTTGATAAAATTCAATTTATCGATGTTTCAGTTTCATTCAATTTATCATTCTTTCATGATTTTTGCTTTTTGTGTCATATCTAAAAAACATGTTACCGAACCCAAGGACACAAAGATTTTTTTATCTTACACTTTCTTGTAAAAGCTTTATAGTTTTAGCGCCCACATTTAGTCTATGATTCATTTTAAGTTAATTTTTTTACATAGAATGAGAAAAGTGTCAATGTTCATTTTGTTTGCATAGGAATGTAAAAATTTTCCAGAACATTATTGTTATTTAACATCATTATAGAAGTTCTGGTTGGAATAATGAGATACAAAACATAAGTAAGATGTATAGTTATTGGAAAGGAAGAGAAAAACTATCATTATTTATAGTCAATATGGTTTTGTATCCAAGAAGCTCAAGAGAATCTACTGAAAACACATAGAATTAATAAGAATTCAAGAAGATGATTGATTACAGAATAAACATGCAAAAATCAATAACTTTTTAGTATACTAACAGTAATTATTTAAAGAATATAAGAGAAAAGAATCCCATGCACAATAACAGCGAAGACTTAAATGCCTGTAGGAGAAAATAAAAGAGAAAGAGAAAGAAAGTGCAAGGCCTAGATAATGAAAATCAGGACATTTTGTTGAGGACATAAAAGAAGTTAACTAAATATAAATGTGTCAATATCTTATATGCAAAAACTCAATTATATAAAGATGTTAATTTTCCCAAATGAACTTATAATATTGGAATTTTCTGGGGAACATGACAAAATGATTCTAAACTTCATCTGGAAGTATGAACAGGAAAGAATCACTGAAAAAGTGCATTGAAGAGCAGCAAGGAGGACCAGATATGAAAAGTATTTTATAAAGATATCATAATGAAAATATTGTGTTAACGACCCAAAATCAAATAGATGAATCAATATGCTAGAATGGCTAAATTAGTCTGAATCAGAACATGATATGTATGAAAACTTTATATATGATGACTGAAACATCACTAACCAGTTAGGATCAGGATTTATTGCAGGGTAGCAAGAATGGAAGAAAGGAGACCAGTTCACAGGCTATCAGAATAGTCCAAGAGAAATACAACGGCAGAGAACTTCTCCGGGTTCCTAACCCAAAGCTGTTCCATGGCCCTCAGGCAAGTAGAACCACCCTCTGGGGAGCCGGACATCCCAGGCTGGTGGGCAGGTGTGCAGAGGGGATGGAGCACATCCAGGGCCCTCAACAACAAAGTTGAAATCTATCCCAGCTGGCAAAGGAAAAAGACATAAAGGGCCTTTGGCCATTTCCACAGATGGAGCAACAAAGGGTGAATTGGAGCTGAGAGGTAATATGTTGATAACTGACACGGGATGCAAGTGCCAAACCACACTTCCCAAACACGTTCAGTTCTGAACACATCTGCTAACATCCCAATGGCCAAAGCAAGTCACCTAAACAGGTTCACAATCAGTTGGGTTGGAAAGTATGGTCTGCAGAGAGATGGGGAGGAGGGTGAGTATCTGGCAAACAATAATCTCAGTGATCACAGAAATAGTACTAGTGGAATGTGATATGCCAGTGTGTTGAAAGGGAAGGTAAAGAATTGGGAGGATGCTATAGCTTGGATGTTTGTCCCCTAAACCTCATGTTGAAATTGAATCCCCAATGTTAGAGGTGGGGGCTAATGGGTGGTGTGTGAGTCCTGGGGGCAGATCCCTCATGAATAGCTTGGTGCTGCCCTAGCATTAATGAATGAATTCTCTATTAGTTCCTGGCTTGTGAAAAAGAGCCTGACACTGGCTCTCTCTCTTGCTTCCTCTTTTGCCATGTGATCTCTGCACAGGCTGGCTCCACTTCACCTTCCATCACCACTGGAAGCAGCCTTAAGCCCTCACCAGAAGCAGATGCTGGCGCCATGCTTCCTGTACAGCCTGCAGAGCCATGAGCCAAAGAAACCCTTTTTCTTCATAAATTACCCAGCCTCAGGTGTTCCTTTATAGTAATACTAAACAGAATAAGACAAATGTGTTTTAGAGTTGAGATACAAGCAAGCCCCTGGGTGGATGACAATGCTATTTACTAATGTTGGAAGGACTGGAGGATGAACAGGTTTGTTGGGTAAATCAAAAGCTTTGTTTTGGATTTGTTAAACATTAACATCTAGAAGAATATATCAAATAGGCAGTAGACATGAGTCTGACTCAAAGGCCATGTCTAGAAACATAAGCATGATAATCACCAGCCTACAGAAAGTGTTTTATGCCATGGATCTGCTCGAGGTCACCTGGGGAAAGAGTGTAGCTATAGCATCAGAACTTTCCAAAAATAGAGCCCTGGGCACTTCAATATTTCCATAACAGATCAGGTAGAAGGATTCCTAAGTGTTGTGGAAGAGTACCAGGAGAGTGTGGTGTGACTGGAGCCAAGAGAAAAGGGTTTGAAAGAGGAAGGAGTGCCAAACTGAGTGCATCACTGCTGGGAATTTGCATAAGATGAGAACAGAGACGGGGCTGTTGGTGACCCTGGCAAAAGCTTCATAGGAGACCAACTCTACAAGGCACTGTGCTAGGTGCTAGAGATAAAGAGAGGAGGAAGATACATTTCTTGCCCTTTAGGAAATAGCAGCCTGGTGAGGAAGGCAGACATGTGAATAAATCATTGCAATACAGTGTGATAAATCTTGTAATAGAAAAATGTTTTCCTAAATGTGTTCCACTAAACACTATTTGAGGGAGATGTTAATCAGAGCTCTAGAAACAAAGTGTCCCAAGGCCAAATAAACTTAGCAAGCGCCACAGACTAATCCCCACTTCAGAAGACTCCCAGGACACACTAATATTTTAAAGGTTCTGAGAAATTCTGGAGTAGAAATGTATGACTAACTTTGTTTCATGGTTAAATAAGAAAAGATTTAAGTGGAAGATTTTATGTTTTGGCATATCAGTTAACATCCTCCAGACAAGAACAGTTTTTTTCTGAACTCCAGTTTGGGAAGCACTTAAATAATGTATTAATGGGTTGGGGGATCCCTGGGGGCAGCTCTATATTTTTGCTTGGAGAAATCAGAAGCAGTTACCTGGTAGGAGAAGCTGTTGGAGTCAGCAGCCTGCCTAGGGCTGAAACCTGTTCCTCCCAGATCAAGAGTCCAGGAACTTTATGATGACTTTCTAATGAGTCAAATGTCCTGTAATACCACATGTGGGCCACATGACCAAGCTGATAGACAAGCAGGAAACACCCACCCTCTAATGCATGTGGCACTGCTGCCAAGAGGGAGATGGAAGGAATACCAGAAGACAGGAGAAGAGACGAAGGGAGAATAAAGCTCTTTCCAAATCCAAGGAGGCAAGACCCTGAAGGAAACTGGAAGGAAGCCTCTTTGTAATGATGTGTAAGACTTGCTTTGTTAACATCCTCAGAACAGCAGGAAGAGATGTGGCTTCTCTCCAAAACATTTTCATCACCAGAAAGTCTGGCGGCAAAATCTATAGAAGTTGCAAGTCTCTTTAATGCAGAAGGCTACACAATGCTTTGGAAAACAAATAAAATACAGATTATTAGGTCTGCAAGCACCCTGAGAGCTCACAGGGCCGAGAGGAATCAGCTGAGGGCCAGAAAGAATAAGTAACTTGCTCGGGTCTCCTCACCAACAGGACTGGAGCTGGGACTGAGAGCTATCATGCTGCAGGGCCAACTGCAGAGCTCTTGGTGCTATGTGCTGAGCTCAGGAATCCAACATGTTGTCCCTTGGGATCTTCTCTGCACACCCAGGTCTTGTCTGGCACCCCCAGGAGTTATGGAGAAGCAACATCAGTTCCATGGTAGAAGCAGCCACAACTGAGAGAGAAATAAGAACACTGAAGCTGGCAGGGTGGTCTAAGGGGCAGACTCTCTCACCCCAGGAATGAAGGAGCTGGGTTTCCCCTCCATGTGCCCTGGATCCTGGGGCCCAGCATCACGGAGAATGGGAACAACTGCCCCAGGACCCTCAGTGACCCTGTACCACAAGACACAGTGGCTGAGCTCATAAACCTGCATTCCCTGGACAACCACTCACATGTTGCAGCCAAGTTGAGAGGTGTGGCTTCTCATTAATTTGCCTATTTCCCCAGAGGTAGAAAAATTAGGGAAAATTAAATCACCAGTTGAATCCTCAGCAGTTTCAGGTCTTCTTCAATTTTTCCCTGACAACTAAGGCACTAGAGGCAGCAGAGACCCCATTAATACTTCACTGCACAAACGCATGCTGCTAAACAAAAATCAGTTTGTTAGTCCATTCACAGGTGTTTTCTGAAGGGTCATCCTCAGGCAGGTAGGGAGTACAAACAGAGTGAGGCAGTGGGGTTCACACTCATACCTACTAGTGGGGAATAAGAGAAAGACCCCATCCTGGCAGAACAGGGGCATGATGGTGAGGAGCCTGCCAGGAGGTTGAGAGGTGCAAGTCACAATGTCCAGAGGCCATGGTAAGCCCAGGCATGGCTGGAACAGATGCCAGAACCTGGTGGGCTGTGGCAATGGGAGTCCAGAGAGCAGAAGGCACTCCAGGAAGATGGTTCTGGTTGAGGGTGAGGACCTAGAGTTGAGCACAGGGAGAGTGAGGCAGAAGGCTGGACTTTTGGGCTGAGATAACATGGTGAGGGTAGGAATGTGAGAGTAGTTTTTTGGGTGTTATTGTTGTTGTTTTTCCTCAGTGACTCAACCTTGAGAAAATTGTCAAATAACCCTTTGTCTTAATCAATGTTGGAGAAGCCAGGTCTGCCCTTAAAGTTTCAGTAGTTCTAGCTGTGGGAAATGAGAGCCACCAGGGCATAGGAATTGAAGCCCCTGGATATAAGGGGACCCCAGGGGAACTATCCTACCTTCTCTTCATTGGTCTTCTGACATTTTGGAAGACTTCTGCTGAACACAGGATCTGTGCTTTAAAGGGTCTTATAAGTCACCATCTCGGTGTGAAGGAATAAAAGAATATTCTATTTGAAGCTGTTTGCTTTGCAAAGAATCAAATTGCTCTCTGACTGGCTAAAGAACAGAGATGAAGGTTATCACAATGACACAGAACGACCTTATATGAAAAGGGGCAGGGTAGGAAGCATAGCCAGTCCCTGCAGGGTTTGCACCTAGTCATCTCAGTCTCTCAAAGGCCATAGGGGCTCTCTAATTCTATTTCTACTTCATGCTTCTCTTGATCACTCAGCTTCCTCTGCTTACAAATATTGTACACAGCTCTCTAATGGGATGGCTGACCTAATCCTGACTCTAGATCATTCCTAGTCAAAAGAGCCTACCATCAATTGGCTACAGGCCTGTGTCACTACATCCAAATTCTTCAGAACCTGATTGATGATTGGCAAGTCAGTGGGTCACTGGCAAATGGCAAGTCAATAGGTCATTACTCAATAGGTCATTAACCAGAAATTAGATTGACCATTTACCAACTATTGTCAAGGAGGGGCTGTTCATGTAATACGTGGACTGTCCCTTACAGGGGATGCGTGCAGGACATATATTGAAACACAAATAGCATAGAATTGCATAGATGCTTACCATCAGAAATGCAGGCTTATTGCAAGAATTTATATCAAAACACATATGGTCAGCCTGAGTAATGACGCCCCCACCCCCTGCCAAAGTCTTCCACATCCTAATTCAGAAGCTGTTGATGCAGGATTTTCCTCTTGGTCACTTTGCAAGCCAGGACCTCCAGCTGGCAATGCCCCACCTAGGCCTCACTCAGCCACACTATCTGCTGCAGGAGATGGCTCACCCACTCAGCCCACACAGGTAGAGTCTGGCTTGCACACCAGTTCCTGAGTTCTTGTCCTGTATCCAAGAAGAATGAGGATGCGCTGACAATCGAAGAGCGAGCAAGACGGGGAGATTTATTGAGTGATGAAACAGCTTTCAGTGGAAAGGGGACATAGGATGGTCTCCCTACCCAAAGGCGGGAAAGTCTCCTTAATATGGCTGAGTCGGGGGCTTCTTATGGGCTCAGAATGGGGAAGGGGCAAGCCATAGGTAGTCTTGGAAAAGGCAACATTCGATTGGTTAAAAGGCATTATTCAGAAAGAATCTCTCAGGAAAGGGCAGGCAAACAGGAACAGAAGTTCTTACTGGGGGCCACAGGTTTCATCTGAGACCAGCAGCTCAGTCTTCTAGCCTTCAGGCTGTTTTTGGCTTGAAAGTGGGGTTTCATCAGGGACCTGCTTCTATCAGCCTAGGCATTTGGCTGCCTCTTGTCGCTATCACTATGAATATGTTACCTTATATGGCAAAAGGGACTTTGCTGATGTGATTAGGATCTTGAAATGGGGAGAGTCTCCTGTTATCCTGATGGACTCAATGTAATCACAGAATCCTTTCAAGAAGGAGGCAGGGTCAAAGACAATAATAGATGTGACCACAGAAACAAGAAGGTGGTGATGGAAGCAAGAGGTTGGAGTGACGTGAGGAAAGGGTCACAGGCTAAGGAACACAGGTGTCTTCTAGAAGCTGAAAAAGGCAGGGAACTAGATTGTCCTCCAAAGCCTCCAGAATGACAGCAGCCCCACAGACACCTTGATTTTAGACTTCTGACCCCTAAAACAGTAAGATAATGCATTAGTGTTGTTTTCAGCCACTAAGTCTGTGGCCATGTGTTTCAGCAGCAATAGGAAGCTATTACAGCTGGAACATGGGATACTATCGTCCTAACTGTCCGGGGCTTCTCACAGGGAACCAGAACTATAGTTCATATTCATTCAGGAAGCAACTTGAATTCAAGCAAACCCTGCTCCATTGTGTATACCTTGCATTTTCTCTTTCCAAAAGTGAGGATTTGATTGACTAGGTTCATTGCTATGCAATACAGATCATTCTTACTGAATAGTCAGGCTAATAGGTTTCACATCAATACACCTCAGTGGGGATTGGCTTCCCTCTTGTCCAATACAAAGGGCCTGATCCAATCAGCCATGTCCAGGGCAGCAAGGTGGCAGCCAGTTAGCAACCGTCATAACCCACAAACACACACACACAAAGCACAAAACTTTACAAGGAAGAATGAGTTTAAGCTATCTGTGGGAGTCACCTGAGGATACCACCCACAACCAGTAGGGTTTAACATGCAGAAGTTTAGCAAACAATCTTGAGGTTTTAAGAGAATGGCCCCTTACTGACCTCCTTATACTAACCTTGATGCTGCAGTGGTAATGAGTTAAAATTGTGAGAAGCTATGAGCTCAAGGCCTGGGGTCCCTTTCTTTGGGCCCTGTGATCACGGCCCTACTGGATCCTAATCCCACAGCTACAGGTAGTCATCTTCCATAGGTCAAAAGCAACCACTCCTCCAGCATCTCCTGTGGTGCCCTTGCCCCTGCACATTGGCTTGAAGGAGGGCACAGGATTGCTGCTTGACCAGGAATAATATTTTTAGTAGTTTAAAGAAAATAAAGAGAATCTGTTAAAGGCAGTTTCAGGTTCTGGGCATGAAAAGAGATATAGCGCTTAAGCTTCTGGAAATCAGGAGGGCTTAAAAAGTCAAAGAGATATTTGAATGACTGCCTTTGGGACTGGAAGAAACCCAAACAATTAGAGGCATGAAGGTATAGCACTCAGGGTTTGATAGGTGGTGGTGCATCCCTAACATGAGGTCTCTGGGCTCACTGGAGCCTGACCTCATTTTCAATTGCCGAAAAAAATGCACACGATAAGCTCAGTCTGAAGATGCTTTGACAATTGTTTGAATCAGCCATTTTCCTAGAGGGTTTTATTTATAATTATTATTTTTATTTATTTGTGTTTTTCTCTTATGATAGGCTACCTTTTGTTTAAACAATTGGGCTTCCCAGACCAGATTATCTAGAAATAACCTGGTGCTTTTCTGTGGTATTATTTAAAGGCAAGCATATTTTTAACTCAATTTATCTTTTGTACACTCAATGACTTGTCTCAAAACAGCTCCATCAACTTTCTTAACCTGAATCCTTGTTCAAGTTTCCTAGTCCCTTTCATTAAATTAAAACTTTTAAAGAATTTTAATTAAAGCCTTATTTGAAAAGATCATACATATCTCATGATTCCTATTAAAAATTAAGTAACTGAAATGCACACATATAAAAATATGTGTATATAATATTATATATTATTATATACATAATATGCCAGAAGGCAGAATTTATCTTCCATGCACTAACTTTTTGTCAGAAAAAAAAAAAATGATAATCTGGTTTCTGGCATAGGCATGTGCAGCCCTGCAGCCCCATACAGGATTCCTGGGGCAGAGTCAAGGACAATTTCATCTCACATCTCTCTGAGGAATGACAGATCAGCTCTGTGGCACATGGTCCCCCTCCTGCAAGGTCTGGCCTCCTCATGATGCTAAGGTCCACTGGGAAGATTCCAGAGTGTGAGTGACTTGGGGGAGAACTGTAGGAAGTCTACAGAAGGTTGGGTAGGAAGAAACCTCAGCACACCAGGCTGCAGCTGAGACAAGGCAGGGCTCCCTGGGCAGCTCTGTCTCCTCCAACTCTATGTAGATCATTTTTCTGCCCCTTGTTTGGTGCACACTCCTGCCAACAGGATCTTGAAGGCAAGCTGGGTAAAGATCAGGCTGCCATGAGAACTGAAGCTGGTGCTCTATGGCGCATGTTTGGGAGAGCCCAGGATCTCCACCTCACACCCAAGCCCTGCTCGCCAGCTGAGGGCAGCTCTGTGAGGTGTGATGTCAGTGTTTCTGGGCCGGGGATGGTGTGCTGAGCAGAGCTGCCATGGGCACCCACCCCTACACCTGGACATGTCATGCCTACAAACACAGGACCTGGAGAAACCACGAGCCATTCTCAATCCACCTTGGAGCCCTAACTACCACTGAGAGACTTTGCTGGGACCCCAAATCATCTGGCTTTAAGGAGCTGTCAGGAAACCATACAAAGGGCTTTAGGTAGCAACTAAGGGATAAATGGCTAATCACAGTTTAAGTGGTGCCCACTTTCTCTCTGCCCCAGGGTATTAACTTCAAAAATAAAAAGAATGGAGGGGTGCTAATGTTGGGGGCAGGGAGAGAGCCCTGCCCAGTTTCCCCTTAAACGAGAAGGCATCCAGAACCTCATCCAAGGTGTCCATGGCACCGAGAGCCCAGGGGTGGTGGACGAGGAGGCATTCAGTCCAGCACGCACGGCTTCCATGGCACCAAGAGCCCAGAGATGGCGGTTTCAGTGTCTGGTGGAGGAACGTTGCCTTTATGCACTTTCCAGCAGGGGGCTCCGGGAGTTTCATGCTGTAGAGTAGGGGGGTCAAGGCCCTGTTTTATCTCTGCAGTTGAAACAGTCACAGATGTCTATGTGCTATTTTCAAAATTTTGAAGTTCTTTGTGGAAACTGCGCATGTTTTTCTCAATAACCACTCCACTACCACTGCCAAACTAAATGAAGCAACAAGCTTCAATTTATATCAATTCAATATTTATACCAACTCTGATTATCTCTTATGGATCAGAAGCTCTGATTGGCAGTTACATATGGTTTTGCTGATAAAACTGTGAAAACAAATTTATTATTATCTGCAAATGAAGGGTATATGACAGATAGGATTTTCCAGAGCATGAAGTTTGAAATAACACAAAAGATATCCCTGGTGATGGGAAACCTGAGAACTCTAAAATAAGAACACTAGGGGCAGGGGCACGAGGTCAAGAAAAGTTGTTGGACTGGATTGTATTTGTCAAAGAGAAAAGCCATAGAGCATAGTAGAAATGTCGGGATGCAGACGAGGAGAACACCCGGCCATGGCCTTGCTATGTGACGGTGGCCAAGTGCCTTGCCTTGGATCTTTCACCCCTGGACACTGGAGGGGTTGGACTTGCCTGATTCACTCTCTTGGGGTCAGGGCCATGGACCCAGCCTCAGAGAGGGGGTTAGGGAATATGGTGCACACAGGCCTGGCTAAGCTGGGCCTCAGGACAGGACTTGTAGCAGGAAGGATCCCACGTTGTTGACCCAAGACAGCAGATAGGAGTTGTTGCAGGTCCCTCTTCCAGAAGCACCTCTGAAACGGAAAAGGTGTGTGCAGTGTTTATCAGGAAGTGCTCTCAGGCTCCACACCCGTGGGAGTAGGCAGGGGCGTAGGATGGGACAGAAGGAGCAGCTGAACGGTGGTGTAGAAGCAGCGAAGACCTCCGCAATCCTGCAGGGAAGCTTGGGAGCTGGGATGGCCCTGCAGAGATACACTGAGGTAGGGCGAGGACCCCGGCCTTCTAATCCCCTGCACTGACTCGACATTGGATGCGCAGCCCCTGGGAAGGGGATGTGACGGGTGAGGTGGCTCTCGGCATCTGAGGGCAATCCCTGGAGACAGACTCAGCTGAGAGCTCATCTGAGGGCAATCCCTAAAGACAGACTCAGCTGAGAGCTGTCAGCAACCTGAGGACTGTCTCATCTTGGACGGGTGGGGACCCCAGGGAAACCTGGGCAGCGTACCTCACGTCCTCTGCAGGCACAGTGCTGCCACTACAGCCAACCATCTGGAGGGGAGAATTCAGGTGAGAAAGGCCCAGGGAGGAAGCTGAGGGAGACTCCAGGCCCCACTGAGAAGGCAGCGCACAGCCAGCAAGGCGGACTCACCTAGCTGGGTCCTGCCTGCAGACATCTTAGTCGGCATCTGCGGCCCTGGCGTCAACCAGTAGGAAACTGATTAGGACCTAACCAGGCTCAGCCAGGCTCCACCACGCTAAGGTTCTGGGCTCTCCCAGTATCTCTGAGTACTAAGTGAGGCCCCAGCCTGGGCAGAGGAGACCTCTGAGGTCATGCAAATAGTTTTCTATGAAGCTTGCCTTCTGCTGCTCTTCCACCCATTGTTCACCAGTCCTTGCTACTTCCTTGTCCTGGGCATCAGCTAGCCTGGAACCCATCAAGGAGGTCAGAAAGGAGTCAGGATCTGTGGTGAAGGATGGGGAGGTCAACCAATAGTCAGAAGCCTAGGCAGGCCTGGCACAGTGGCTCCCACCTGTAATCCCAGCACTTTGCGAGGAGGAGGCAGGAGGATCCCTTCAGTATAGGAGATTGAGACCAGCCTAGACAACATGGCAACACCTTGTCTCTACAAAAAATACAAAAATTAGTTGGGCATGGTGGTATCCACCTGCAGTCCCAGCTACTCAGGAGGCTGAGGTGGGAGGATCCCCTGAGCCTGGGAGGTCGAGGCTACAGTGGTTCATGATCATGTTACTGCACTCCAGCCTGGGTGACAGAGTGAGACTCTGTCTCAAAAAAAAAAAAAGACGACAACATCTAGGCAACAGTATGGTACACTACAGAGACAGTGAGATTTGGCGTCAGACAGACCTGCCTTCAATTCTCACCTCTGCCACTTTTGGGCTGCGTGACTTTAAGCAAATTGCTATACCTCTCTGAGCCCCATGCTGCCCGTTAATCCTAGCACCTACCTCTCAGTACTTCATTAAGTCTCCAGGATTATTCCAGCTGCTATTTTACCACTGCCTCTGACTTCTTTTGAACTCTGACCACTGGCTTTTATTTAGGATTATGACACACATCGTTAGCTCTAGGATTCCTCGCTGAGCCCCAAGTCGAATTGTTTACAGGCATTCTATGTCTAACTGCATCCCACCTCTCTGCTTCTCCTTAAGGCTGATCCCCACTTTGCTATCAGCTGTTCCATCTCAGCATCTCTTACCCTTTTCTTCTCAGCCTGATGGCTACTGAATCCCAGTGTGAGTCCTGGCAAAAGAAATCTGCAAACCCTAGTCAGATGTGTTTCAACTTTGCAGTGGATGGTAGGGCCACCCTCCCACTGGGGTCAGGTCAGAGGACATGACTCTTTAACATTACTGAAATTAGAAGTTTCTTGAATACAAGATGAAGGAAGAGGTCAATTATCATGTAGTAAGTCACACATTTAAAACAGATTTTGGCTACTACATTTTCTTGGGAATGGGTAGAGAAAAAAGCTCCCCTTTCTCTGTTTAAAGAAATCAAAACTTTAGAGGGCTCTAGGAGGAAAAAAGAGAATCTTCCCATGAGAAATAGAATATTGAGAACCCTTATTAAGATAAGTTTCTTGCTCAAAGATGGAAAGACTCAGTGCCTTTGGAGTTTAGCTCTGGTTGAGGGAGGGGCGGGATGAAGTAAAAAATGTCTCAGAGGTTATGGCTAAGAGGTTATGGCTTTGGAGAGAGAAGTATTGGGACATGTGTGTGGGAAAAGAGGTTTCGGAATGTGATGGGCAACCTCCAGAATGGCCCCAGTGGTGCCCCATCCTGGTGTTCACATTCTTGTAAAATACCCTCTACCTTGAGTGAGGGATGCTGATGAATAATGATGGGATATCACTTCCAATATTAGGTTACAAAAAGACTCTGGTTTCCATCTTGCTCACTTGGAGGGAAGCCAAGCTGCCATGCTGTAAGCTGCCCTATGGAGGGACCCACATGGCAAAGAATGGAGAATGGACCCAGCCAGCCAAGAACCCTCAGCCTACCATCCCGTGAGGAACATGCCAACAGCCATGTGAGTGAGCTTGGAAGTGGATCCTTCTCCAGTAGAACCATCAGGTGAAACTATAGCCCCAGCCAACATGGGAGCTCTTTCAGAAGAAAGGAAGTATTAAGCCAGATGCTTTACATACTTTACCTTGAACCCCCAATTCATTCTGTGAGATACAGGCTGGTATCTCCATTGTGTAGATAAGAAAACCAAGACTCAAAAAGGTGAAAACTTACCAAATGTCATACGATGAATGAATAGAAGAGAGGGGATTTGAACTCAGGACTGATAACACAAAAGCCCACACTCTGGTTATTGCAGAAATATACTGTGCTTTTATTTCCACGTTTCCATCAGAACTTAAAAATAAAAATGGACAGTTGCTCAATTATCCCACTAACAAACATATGGCAGCAGCATGAACTGGGACCACAGCACCATGCTAACCAAGGCCAGGCCTTCCCTGAGTTGGAATACACTCCCATACAGCAGCATCCGAAGCTGCTCAGAGCCTACAACATCCCCTTGAGGCAGAATCCACCATGTGCAAAGTGACCTAATGATCAATTTTTACAAGAAAATAGCTGAATCTGATGCCAGTATGGGCCAAGTACCACTTCTAAAAACCTTACATGTCTTAACTCCCTTAAACAATCCTATAAGAAAGGCACTATTATAGTCATCCAATTTATGGATGAGGAGACCAAGGCATGGAGAAGTTAAATAATTTTCTCCCAGACACTCAGCTATAAGGAGCAGAGCCAGGATTTAAATTCATACAATTTGTCTCCACAGTCACAAACAAGATCCCCAGAATTCTCTCCTTGGTCACAGGCTATCAAGTTGCTTGGGTTCCCAATACAGCATTGGGTTTAGCTGGCCTTGGCTCCAGGTCTTTACCTTCCGGATTCAACCTGGCTACCAACACCCTTGACTCTGACTTTCTCCATTCACCTCCTGGTTCCCAGTTCCCAGCTAGCCCTTTCTGCCTGGACCCCATCTGCCCTGGCTCTTGAGCTGCTCACACCTGCATCTCATCCCATGACTGCACCCCAGCCCTCACCTGCCTCCTGACCTGTCTTACAGCTCACCATCCAGCCCACCTGAGGCTCTGCCCACTGACAGGCTACTCCCAGGACAATACTAGCCCCCAGGACAAGCCCTACACCCAGACGGCATGTCATTCGACAAGTTGGGGGCAGGCTTAAGGTTAAAAATCATCCCAATTCTGGAGATATTATCTGAAAAAAAGACTGTTTTCAGGAAACAATCTTCCCATCTGCGGTGATTTTTAAAATATAGTTCCCAAATTTTGTGTGGGAAAGGAAAGTAGCAATATAGATGCAGGAAGAGCACTACTGTGCGGATAAAAAGATGATACATGCAAATGAACACGCTCAGCCTAGAACTTAGATTAAGGTTTCTGCCTGATATGGTAGGTACTGTGGTCTGAATGTGTCCCCCAAAGTTCATGTGTTGGAAGCTTAATCTCCAGTGCAACAATGTTGAGCAATGAAACCTTTAAGAGGTGATTGGGTCATAAGAGTTCTGCCCTCGTGAATGAATTAATGTCATTATTGCAAGAGTTAGTTATTGCAGGAGTAGGTTCCTGATTAAAAAATGAGTCCACCCCCACTTCTCTCTCTCTCTCTCTTTCTCTCTCTCTCATGGACATATGCATTCTCTTGCTCTTCCACCTTCCACCATGGGATGACACAGCAAGAAGGCCCTTGCCAGATGCAGGCCTCTCAACCTTGGACTTTCCAGCCTCCAGAATTATAAGAAATAAATCTCTGTTCTTTACAAATTACCTTGTCTCTGTTATTCTGTTATAGCAGCACAAAATGAATTAAGACAGTAGGAAAGATCATCGATGCTGTTATAGACCTCTAGGGCATGATGAAAAAGCAAATGTGCCCATGTTTATGCAGATAACAGAGTCAGTTAATGAGGCCATAACATTGATCATATGGGACTTCAATAGCCCTGAAATGGACTAGAACAAGAATTATGGGATGGCAAGAAGGAGAGGCCACAGAGCTAGCAGTGATCAGAAGCTCTTTTCCAGGAGACTTTGTTGAGCAATCAAAAAGATCATGGGCTGTTGGGGGCAGCCATCTGAAAAGTTGAATGCAATGAAGGATGAAGGATGGGACTAAAATGCTAAAAGCAGCGTTTTCAAACAAGTCTTATTTCAATTTAGTCTTCCCATCTGTGGTGATTTTAAAAATATAGTTCCCAAATTGCCTGTAGCATCTGGGGAGCAGGGTCTGTGTGCAGACACCTGCTCACCAGTGAACATTTGGAATGACATTTCTGGATGGAGGTGTCATTGTGGCTTAGAGATTAATCCATAAAGAAGACAGACTTAGAGAATCCCAGAGCAGCACAGCTGGGAAGCCCTTGAAGATAATGTAGCCAAATTGCCCAGAGAGGGTAAGTGACATACTCAGGGTCACGCAGTCAGTAATTAATGGGGAAGGGGCTGGAACTCCACTTTTCTAAGTCCCTGTTTAGGACTGCAACATCCCCTGGAGTGAGTGAAAGGAAAGTTCTAGAAGGAATCTCCTCAAAAGAGATGTAGAATAAGAGTGAAGTGGTTGCCCCTGAAAAAAAAAAAAGAAGTGAAAAGTGAATAAAGATTGATAAATTCAGATCCCCATTCTCTTCAGAAAATAAAATTTCTGATAGTTATTATCCCTCTCTACCTTAGAGAAAACAAGAAGAATGAAGATTGTCCTAACACGATTATGTAAAGGCAAGACGAAGAAAGGAGAAGGAGTTGATTCCCATATTAGAGTCAACCATCTAGGCTAACTGTTCATCCCACCCCAACGCCTCAAACCCAGACTGCCCACCCATTTATCATATTTTTGCAGGCCTGTGAAAGTCAGCAACAAATACCATACCTATTCCAAGAGATTGTCCTAGAGCTTCCTCAATTTCTCTGTGGCCGCTATGCCTGCTCTTCTCTCCCTGGTTCTCTGATTTCCATGTCTGCTCCCAGTTTTAACATTTCTCCTGGCCTTCTCATATTAGTCACCTAAGCCCCTCTTCTTGGGCCTTAGGTCTCAGCCTCATCTCATCCTAACACTTCCTACTATCCTGATGAGAAGCTCCCTGCTCTAGCTACAGCCCACTAGGCCTGTAGGCTGGCCTAGCTCACAGATGTTCTCAAGTAAAAACAAAAAAGTAGACATATTGTCTTGAACCCTAAGTTTCCATGTTGTGGGGAGGGATAAGATTATGACCACTATCTGTACCCCATCTCTTGAGAATTTGGAGCTGTGGGATGAAAAAGAAGAACCAGAGAATTGGCTGCAGTTGGCAGAAGGAAAAGGACAGATGGTTCCCCACAGGAAAGGCACCATCGACTGAAGTACCAGCCTCACTCCTGCAGCTCCTGCCTGCCATGGCGCAGGGGCATGTGTATGCGTGTGTGTGTGCATGTGTGTATGTGTGATCACCCTGTGGTATAGGGTTGGAAGCCCCACCTGCTTGGGCCTATGCAAAGACCCACCAAAAAATTCTCTCATTTTCTACTCAGCAGTTTGAGGAAAATAAACTTGAATATATCAGTCTTAATCCAGAAAGGCTTGAGATGGTTGGTTGGAGAGTGTTTTCCATGATGTTGGCCTGAAGCCCTTCAGCCACTTTGAACAGGTAGGCGTATGTCTCAGTGTGAAATCTATTTGTAACCCAAGACGATGCTGTCAATACAACAGGAAGCTCTTCGCCTCCTCTAGCCTGTTGGTGGGAATAGAGTCCCAGTACCTCAGACCTCGCTGTGTCATAATTCCCTTCTGCTCACACAGGATCACAACCACTCCACAGTGCCCTCTGAATGCTTCTGGGCTCCCAGGGGAGGCCTTGGGAGTGTCTGCACACGAGGTGAGTTCTTGAGCCCCAGGTTTCCCTTTCCCCACAAGTCTCAAGGTCTGTGGATCTCTCTGTTTCTGCTCCACAGGGTGTCCCCACTGGTGTCCTGAAGCTCACCCTGCACCAAGCAGAAGTGAGCAGAAGACTGCACACCCTGACCCTGCTGCAACATGCTCACCTGGAGATCTACAATGTGACCCCCATGTCCCCTCTGTGAGAGCAGCTTCTTCCACCTCTGCTGTGGGGAACAGCGTCCCAGGCAGAGGGAACTGCATATCAAGGAACCTGAGTGGGGTGGGGGCATTGGCTGCCGGCTTTTGAAGAACAGTAAGGCAGTCAATGTTACTGGAGCCCAGAGAGATTATGAAAGGTAGATGACATGGGCTCTTGTAGGTCACCATGAGAGCTTTACTCTAAGGCGATGGGAAGCCAGACACCTGCAGACATGTCTGCAAATACCTTTGAGGTTTGTCTGAATCCTCAACTGCAGAGGAAAACACAGGAAGTGTGGGAGTTCCCCACAAGAGTTCACATTTGAACTAGGTTTTTTTTTTTTTTGAAACTGCAACCTCTGCCTCCTAGTTTCAAGTGATTCTCCTGTCTCAGCCTCTCGAGTAGCTGAGATTACAGGCATGTACCACCACACCGGCTAATTTTTTGTATTTTTAGTAGAGATCAGGTTTCACCATGTTGGTCAGGCTGGTCTCGAACTCCTGACCTCAAATGATCTGCCTGCCTCAGCTTCCCAAAGTGCTAAGATTACAGGTGTGAGCCACTGCACCCGGTCTTGAACTAGGCTCTGAAGGATGACCAGGAGTTTTTCAGATGGGGGAAAGAGGAGCAAAGCATCCCAGATAAAGAGATTAATATATTCAAAGGCTAAGAATGGTGAAAGAACAAAACGTGTTCCGGGGTGGCTGGCCATACACCTGTCTGGCATTCAGGACAGGAGGATGTTAGGGGATGCTGCAGCAGAATGCGAGGCTCCGATGTGGTTGGGGTCAGATGGGGAGGACCGTACACAAGGCATCATCTCTAGCTTCCATAGGAACACACTCCCTTCTTTGAGAACCGCATTGGCCCCTAATGAGCTGAAGTCACGTTATTACTTACTGCAGTGTAAACGAGCACTGTTATGAGAGGCATATGGCCCATCTCCCCGCTCCTTCTTCCCATCCCACCCTCACTCCTGAAATCCAGGCAGCTGCCTTGGGCAGCATCAGAAGGGTCCATGTGCTTGAGGCTTTTAGACAGCTTTTCCCCAATAAGACAAGCTCTCTACTTAATCTGCAGAAATGGAGTGTTATTAAATTAATTTCTGAACTATCCTTGCCAAGAAGCTAAGGACACTGGAGTAAAAGGCAGGGGATGAGGTGGAAGGGGTGGAGGGGAGAAGCAGAATGAGGCAGGGCAGCAGAGAGGCGAGTTCCTAACCCAGGTCTGCCCCACAGACTCGTTCCAGCAGGTGGGCTGCCTTGTGCTGTCCAAGGCACTGTGTTGAAGAGGTTCAGTGGTTGAAATAAGAAAAGAGAGTCCTCTGATCAGCTACTGTACCCAGGGCCCTAAAAATGATGGAAAGGTGGCCTCCCTCTGCCACGGGGTCAGCCCGAAAGTAATTACCAGGATACTTTGCAGATTACTGAATAAGTCCCTGGAACTGGCACATTGATTTATATAAGACCTGGAGATTTTGAGAGATTTGAGAGAATATTAAGAATCAATCAATATTTTAATTTATTTCAGGGTCTTGGAGACTTTAGCTCTGTAGAAAACCACAGGGAGGAAATTGTGACCTTTGAAATAGGGCTGGCTGGCAGGCAGCAGGGAGGTACCTCGGCAAGGAGCCTGTTTGGCAGCCGCTGCGGAGAAAGACTTCTCTGCACTGGAATGTTCTCTTTCTTCACAGCGTCAGTCACAGATTTCAACTAGCCAAAGAGTGGAGGGCCTCAGGGTGAGTGAGCTCTGGAGCCCTGGCAAGAAGGCTCTTGGCTTGAACATGCACAGCTTACTCCTCCCCAGAGAGAGTCCCCAGGGCCTGGAGAGAGGAGCCTGCAGACTTTGTGCCTCTGCCTAGGATGTGCTGCTGTGATCTGGGGACATCCTCTTAGAACCACCTGATGATGTGTCACCACTGCAGGAGATCCAGTACCTTCTCCTCTGGGTCACCAGGCTTCCTAGGCCATACTCTTCCTGTGTCCTCCCCAGGGCTTTGCCAGACCTCTCATAGAGCACCTGAGCACCAGGTCTCAGACTATCACCATCCTCCTGTCCTATTCCACAGCAAGACTGTAAGCTCTCTTCAGGCGGGAATGATGTCTGATCCATTTCTGTGCCCCCAGTACCTGGCATCATGCCTGGCCCAGGACAGGTAGACATGAAAATCAATGTGTTGAACAAATGAATGGTCAAATGAACTAATGCAAGAAAAATAAATATTTGTTTGTAAAAATCAGTTATGTTTCAACAGCAAGCAAACAGCACATTCAAATGTAGTCATTAGAGAAATTCAGAAAGGTGAAGACAGGGTGGAGGCAACTGACCAAAGCATGCAGCACCCTGGGGCTAGCAGCAGTGGGAGAGAAGCTGTTAGCAACCCCCAGACCTGATGCAGCTAAGAGAGAAGCAGGTCCCAGAACCTGGAGCAGGCCACTAAAAGGGAGAGGTGACCTTTTGCAAGGGAGGCAGCCATCCCCTCAAACCTGCAGAGGGGAAGTGGGTGAACGAATACCTTGACCTCACCCTCTGCCCTTCCTTGGATCTCCTCCTTGTGTTCCTTACTGGCCAATGCCAACCAGAAGCCAGAGGCCAGTGGAGCTCCTTGATTCAGGGTGGAGAGTAAGCAAAAGATCCCCAGTAAAGGGCTGCCAGGTAACTCTCTGCCTATTCCAGCTGGCTTATCCAGCCCCACGAGAAGGGCAGACCTAGGCACCCCAACTGATGGGCATAACCCAGTAGTTCTCAATAGGGGGCAGTTTTGCCAGCCCCTGGGGGGATTTGTTTTTCACAACTGGGATGGGGAGGGTGCTACGGGCATCTAGTGAGTAAGGGCCAAGGATGCTGCTAAACATACAAAAACGCAAAGGACAGCACCCACAACAAGATATCGATGGTGCCATGCTGAGAAAGCCTGGCCTAATCAAATGTTGAGAGGAATTCAGGCAGACTCTGTGCTGCCCTGGCTTCAGCTAGAGAACATTGCCTCACCGTGCTAGGAAAGGCAGCATCATTTGGTCCGACCCAGAGCCATCGGCCAGTAAGTGACCAGTGTCTTGACTTTGAGTGTCCCTTCAGGAAGGTGCTTTAAGGAGAAAGTCTATCTGCTGTCTGTCTCTCCTCACTGACAGTGATGTCCTAGGGTGTCCAGAGTGGTGGACCGGTGGCGGGGAGCACCACTCAAAACATGGGCAATTAGCCAAAACCTCCCCACTGAGCTCACCACCTCCCCAACTCCCCTGATATTGCAACCTTCTCGTTCCCCTCGTTTTCAGTTTTATATTCACACCATAAAAACATTTTGTAAAAGTGAATCAAGTCTTGCCATCTGTCTCTCTCACTTTTATCATGTTTGTAATGAAAAGAAGAGTCAAGAGGAAATTGAATCCAAACTGCAAATGGTGTGCTGCTTCCTGGTAGCTGAGATCCACCCCAGCAAGGCAGGGACTCGAGGAAGAGGGTGGCCCTCGTGGTGCAGAATCATGTACAAAGTGAGTTCCGTCAAAATCTCATGTGAAGCTCTCATGGCAGCCCTGGGAAATAGAGCTTGTAATCCACATTGACAGATGAGGAAACTCAGGTTTTCCAGGGGGAGATTAGTATTTCAAGGTTGTACTCCCAACAAATAGCAAAGCAAGGTCTTAAACTCTGAACTTGGCCATCAACTCCAAGTTGTAGACCAATGTTGCTTCCTGTTTCATCCTGACATGAAATCATTAGCTTACTGCTACTGGGCTTTAGGTACCATATTGAAAACCATTGAAGTTTAAGTAACTGTGGTACTTAAGAGAGCTCTATTTTACTCCCTGTCACAGCTTAGAGATTCTGTCCCTCATCTGACCCTCCAGGGCCAGAGGTGGGGAGAGAATAAGTTCCATGTGTACATTCATGTCATAAATATTCACTGAGAAAACCATGTGCTAGATGTGGGATGGCCAGAGAGCACCATTCCGAGCAGGGCAGCAGATCTTGAAAAAGGACCCTTGGCACCAGATCAGAAAGGAACCTAATAATGTCAGGCTGCATTTTTTAAGCACTCACAATGAGCCAGCTACTGCTCAAGAACTTTCTGCATACTAACTCGTTGAACCCCATAAGGCTGATACTCTTACAACTCCCATTTTACAGATGAGATAAGATGACTCAAGCAGTTTAGAAAATTGCTCAAGGAACCCAGCTTAATAGTTGTTCTGTTCTGACACATGTTACAACATGGATAAACCTTAAAGACATTTTGCACAGGGGAAAAAGCCAGTAACAAAAGGGAAAATACTGGGTGATTCCACTTATATGAGGGACCTAGTGTAGTTAAATTCATACAGACAGAAAGCAGAAAGTCTAGGAGTTGGAGGGGAGAAGGAAACGGGGAGTTATTGTTTAATAGGTTCAGAGTTCAGTTTGCAAAGATGAGAGTGTGGAGGTGGATTGCAGAACAATGTGAATGTCCTTAAATTAGTGCCATTGAACTATACACCTAAAAATGGTTAAAATAGGCCGGGCACAGTGGCTCATGCCTGTAATCTCAGCACTTTGGGAGGCCGAGGCAGGCGGATCACAAGGTCAGGAGATTGAGACCACCCTGGCTAACACGGCGAAACCCCATCTCTACTAAAAATACAAAAAATTAGCCAGTCGTGGTGGTGGGCACCTGCAGTCCCAGCTACTTGGGAGGCTGAGGTAGGAGAATTGCTTATACCTGGGAGGCAGAGGTTGCAGTGAGCCGAGATCGTGTCACTGCACTCCAGCCTGGGCAACAGAGCGAGACTCCGACTCAAAAAAAAAAAAAAAAAAAGGTTAAAATAGTAAGCTTTATGTTATATATACTTCACCACAATAAAAAAGGCGAAAAACATAACTTTTAAGTTGATCATTAAAATTTGTAAGTTTTTTTTTTTTTTAAGGCTCTGGAATCCATTCTCTTAACCATCCCTGTGTTAGAAGCTGTATTAATCAGTGTTCTCCAGAGAAACAGAACCCATAGGATGTGTATCTATACAGAGAGATAGTGAAGGGAACTGCCTATACAATTATGGAGTCATGCAAGTCCACGATCCACAGGGTGGGCTGGCAGGCTGTAGACCCAGGGAAGAGCCCATGTTGCAGGTCAAGTCCAAAGCTGTCAGTTGCCACAATCCCTCTGCTGGCAGAAGTCGGTCTTTGTTCTATTAAAGTCTTCAATGGGCTAGATGAAACCCACCCACATAATGAAGGGCAATCTGCTTTTCTCAGAGTCCATGGATTTAAATGTTCATCTCATCCAAAAATACATGCTCATGGAAACATTCAGAATAATGTTTGACCAATTAGCTGGACACCAAGGTCCAGCGAAATTCACACATAAAATTAACCAGCACAGGTGGTCAATCCCACTGTGCCACAGCTAAAGAGAGAATAGACCTGCAGTAAGCAAGGAGCTGAACTGGTGAGATCAAGTCCAGGAATGTAGGTAAACTAGGGTCCGAAACCAGGGGCAAGCCCACAGTGAGCAGACTGATATGTGAAAGCAGGAGAGACTTTGAGCAGACTGAGCCAAGGTGAATGGTGGCAGAGATATTGCTGGCTTAGGATGATATAAAAAATGCAGGCCCTGGCTGCAAAGCCCATAGACTCCTGCCAGGTGAGGGGCAGGCACTGCCAGGCACAGGCTGGGCAGAGCAGCCCAGGCCACTTCAGGGGATGATGAAGCATTACCCCAGCAGTGTGGAATATCATGTTCCTTCTGAAGGGGAGGAACAGCGATAACTAGAAATTTTGCCCAGTTATTCAACCATTCTACATGTTCAGCCTGCCTCAGGTCTGCATGTGGGACCTGAATGGCATCAGATATACAAGCACCAGATCAGACTGTGCTTCTAGGATTGTATTATGGAGCACTCGGGGCCTGCAAGGACTTCCTGAGCTGCCATCAGGGTCTAGAAGACAAATTCAAGATGAAGGTTTCTGGCCAGGTGTGGTGGCTAAAGCCTGTAATCCCAGCACTTTGGGAGGCCAAGGTGGGCAGATCGCCTGAGGTCAGGAGTTCGAGACCAGCCTGACCAAAATGGTGAAACCCCCTCTCTACTAAAAATATGAAAAAAAAATTAGCTGGCCATGGTGGTGGGCGCCTGTAATCCCAGCTACTCAGTAGGCTGAGGCAGGAGAATCGCTTGAACCTAGAGGCGGAGGTTGCAATGAGCCGAGATCGTGCCACTGCACTCCAGCCTGGGTGACAGAGTAAGACTCCATCTCAAAAAAAAAAAAAAAAGATGAAAGTTTCCTAAGAGGGCAGCACAAAGGCATGCTGGGGGCAGGTTAAAGGCAGAGACACCATGGGTGTCAATGGCCAGGAGATGAAGCCAAAAGTTGGAAGGTGGAAGGAGCTATTGACTACAGCCAAGGGAAAGAATAGGCAGAGGAGGGAATGGGGGGAACAGGTGAGGGCTGATGCCAGGCAGGTTGGAACAGAGAGGAAGGGACAAGGTGGTGAGACATGTAGGTTCAGACACTAAGTCTGTAAGTGCAGAGGGTCCATCAGGGCCCTCTTCATTCTTTGGACCTGGGGCCTTGCCAGAAACATCCAGAATAAAGTCATCCAGGTCTTTGAAGGGAGTGGCTTCCCATGAGTTGATACCCATCTGCAGCTGCAAGCCTCGTCTCTAGGAAGGAGACAATGATGGTTTTTAGAGCACAGCGTGCTGGCACAGACCCAAGAGATGTGGCATCTAGACCCAGATATAACTTGGTCTTAGACTACCCATTCCCTCACCAGTAAAGTAGGGGTGATCCTGGCTCCCAGCAACCTCAGAGTCATTGTCATAGGCGCAAGTGAGAAAACGGGACTGAAAGTCCAGTGACATCTAGATTAAGTGGCCCTAAAAATGTTAAATACCAAAACTACAGCAGGGCAGAGGCCCATCCCTGCCACTAGCTAAGAAGGGAAACAATGTGTCTTCAGAAATATGCAAGGTCTGGAGTGGTGAGGAAAGGATGACTTACTATATTCTAACTGAAAACTGAAGCCAAACAGAACCAGATGTTTGATGTCTATTAAAATTCTGCTGCTATGAAGTCAGTGCCAAAAAGAACACAGAATTACAGCCAGGAATTTATGAAGAGTCAAGGGCCCATGCCCAGCCCTGGGCTGCAGGATCACATGAGGTCTGGTAGGTAAAGCAGCAGAGGTCCCAAGCCAGGGAATGTGGGCGATGGGTGGGAGTGTGTGGGAAGGGCAGATATCCTACTCCCAAGCCATCTATTCACTGAATGTTGTCAGTCCATCCTGGCAAGTCCCATTTCCATCAGGCTCCATAAACCCTTCCCATTGCTCCTGGTCCCTCCCAGTCTGCTCAGTCTATAAATAAAGTCAGGATTTCATTAAACAACAACAATAATAGATACCTAGAATTAAACAACTATCATGTTGGCCACCATCACTTCCTATGAGCCCGATATCATGTTGCATGTTTTGTATGTATTACCTCATTGAATCTTAACAACTGTGCATTTAATGCATGCAGAACCTGAAGTTTTGAGAGATTAAATAACTTGTCTAGGGTTATTTTGCCTCTTCTTTCCCGGGACCGGAATTTGAACCTAGGTCTTTCTGATGCCATTATAAACACATTAGCCCACAGCTCCCCTGATATGTTGAGGATTAGCAAGAGTGGGTCATAACTCTGCCTGTTAGAGAAATAATCTCAAGTATGATGGGAAAGAAAATGTCACTGGAAGGGGTTATGATGAGCTGGACAATGTAAGGTCACTGAAGGATTAGGAAATTGAAAGAGTAACCTAAATCCACTGAGAATTTCCATGGGAAAAACATATAAATGAATTTAGTAGCAGTCCCCTGGGTGCCAGTCCAGCAGCTGTAAATAGCATTCCCCAAAGTCTAATTTCCCTGTAATGGCTCTTGGTGTTAAGAGTTGAGTGAACAATTGTAATAATAAGTAGGTTAATCTTCCCCATAATTTACACTTGGTGAACTGTGGAGCAGGAGGCAATAAGGGCTTTGCCGAAGCACAGCAAATCCAGAGAAGGCATCTCAGCCTGTACTGTTCCTGGGAAAGGCGATTGTTTCCTTTGTGGCTCTCAGAGTATTGGAAAGAAAGCAGAGTACAAAGCTCTGTCGGGAATGATTGGTTGGGCCAATCCCATCCTTTCAGTTTCAAAGCTTGCAGAGAGGCTTGGAGTGGGGTGTGATTAAAGCTATCAGTCACCTGCAGGCCACCGCAAGCTTTGGAAATAGACTTGGGTTTGAAGATTGGTCCTCCTGTGCAACCACAGGCAGGTTACTAGGACTAGAAGTTTCCTGGGCATAGTTCCCATTCTGCAAGCCTTTTGGTAAAGCAATTTATTAAGGAGACTAAAAACATGATCCAGTTAAGCATTTTTTAAATGTATTCTGGAGAAAAAAAATACTGGCTAAATTTAGGAACTGGCTACGGGCCCTTAAAATGCCTGAGGATCAGGCTGAGTTTTTCCTTCTTACTTGTTTTGTTTCTAACAATAGCTAGGAGGCAACCTCATGGTGTTACGAACTTCATAGTTGGACAGAATGCATTCAAATCCCATCTCCTCCCCCAAGTTCTGAGAACTCTGCAAGACAGTTAAATCTCTCTGAGCCTCAGTTTCTTCATTTGTAAAAAAAGGGACATTCATGTTTTGATGGTTCTTGAACAACTCTGGAAACCTGTGAAGTATACACTGGCTGACCAGTAAGTGCAAATTGTATGTAAGGAGGTTCTAAGAAGGTGAATCACCCACCTCCCAGTGCCCACGTCTCCACCCAGTTCTGTTGTTCTCTGCTGAAACTCAAATATAGAGTTTGAATATCATCTTCTTGTGAAATACAGCATATACACAGAAAGATATACAAAAGAAAAATGTATAGCAGAAATAGAATGTAGAGGGCAGTGATGTGTCACAAAGAAGCACCTATGAGATCAATACCCAGGTGGAAGTCTAGGTCAGGGGTCAGCAAACTTTTTCTCTAGAGAGCAAGAGTAAATATTTTACGTAGCTGATCCCTTCAGCAACTACCCAACTCTGCTGTGTTAGTCCGTTCAGGCAGCTGTAACAAAATACCATAAACTGTGTGGCCTATAAACAATAAAAATATACTTCTCACAGTTCTGGAAGCTGGGAAGTCCAAGATCAAAGTGCCAGCTGACTCAGATTCCATGTCTGGTAAGGGCCTGTTTCCCAGTTTCTGGCCTATAAGGTTCCCTCTCACTGTGTTCTCACACGGTAGAAGGGGCAAGTTAGCTCTCTGGGGCCCCTTTTATAAAGATACTAATTCCATTTATGAGAGCTCCACCCTCATAATCTCATCATTTCCCAAAGGCCTCCTAGTATCATCACATTGGTGATTAGGTTTCATCATATGAATTTGGCAGGAAAGGCACAAACATTCAGGTCACAGCATCTGTATCTGTTGTTGCATTGTGAAAGGAGCCACAGACAATATTAAACAAAAGTGCCTGCATTGTTCCAATAAAACTTTATTTATGAAAATAGGTACCAGACTGTAATTTACCAACTCCTGATTTAGATGATGATCAACACCCAGAAGCCACCTCATGTTTTCTCCTCAACAAGGGCAACATTATCCTGATTTTTATGGCAATTACTTCTATACTTTTCTTTATAGCTTTACTACCTAAACATACATTCCTAAGCACTAACTTTTTGCCTAGTTTTTGCACTTAATATAAATCAAGTCATACAGTATTTACTTTTTTGAATCTGGCTTTTTCATCAGACATAATTAGCACATGGCTCTAGATCATTCAACTTTACAACTGATACACATGCACATCATTTCCAGTTTGGCGCCATGGTCAATATGCAGCTATGAATATTTTTATACAAATCTTAAAGTACATGTGTACATTAATTTCTGTGGATATAAATCTAAGAAATTTTGGAAATTCCAAGAAATTTGGGATCATAGGGTATGTATATGTTCAACTTTAGAAGATTCTGACAACTCTTTTCCATAGAAATCATGTGAACTTGCATATCCACCAGCAATGCACAATGCCAAGGAAACAACATAATTTTTCTTCAGCCCTTATAAATGTATTGTTGGGACAGACTCCTGTTACTAAAGACAGATTAACAAGAGAGAAAACAGACAAGTGTATAAATGCAAACAGCATGCATCACATAAGAGAAACTTCAGTGAAAGGTACCTCAAAGCAGTGACTTGAAACTCTGGCTTATTTAACAGCTTCAACAAAGAATAATAAATTTTAGAGAAGTGACAAGACAAAGCAAAGTTTTAAGCTTCCAGAGGTAGCTATGAGTAGAATATGGGAAGAAACTAATGGAGTAAGGGTTATTTGTAGATTCCTCTGGTGCCATCTCTGAGCTAACAGCAGTCATCTCCAGTAAAGGATAATTTATATCCTATCTTTAGGCAGTAGGGGCAAGGAGAGAATAGAAAGAGCTCTTTCTCCCTTTGCTACTTTTTAATTGCCTTCAGTTCAAAAGTATTTATTTCAAAGAGGTAGATTTTGGAGTGACACATTCTGGTTTCCTTCAATGGGAAGAGTGCCCGCTGTTGCACCTGTACTCCAGAGCTGCACAGGACTTGGTATCACAGACTTCCAGAGCTTATCCGTTCTGGTGAGTGCATCGGTAACGCATGGTTTCAATTTACATTCCCCAGTTAGTAATGGGGCCCAACACCTTTCCATGTGTCATTTAGATCTCTTCATTTGTGAAGTGCTTATTCGAGTTTTCTGCCAATGTTTTCTATTTGGCTGTTTGACTTTTCCTTATTGATTTTTAGAAATTCTTTTTGTATTCAGCGTAGGAGCTCTTTGTTGGCTATATGAGTAGCAAATCTTTTCTCCCACTGTTGGCTTACTTTTCACCAAGTTATTTGATGAAGAGAGAGGTTCTTGGTTTCAAGGTGGTAAACTTCATCTATTTTCCATCATAGTTAGAACTTTTTAAATATCCTGCCTAAAAAAATCTCTTCATATCCCAAAGTTATGAAGATCTTAAGTTGCATTTCTCTATGATATTGTTCATCTAATCTAAATCTAGGTTGTTTTATTAATAATATCCCATTAGTATCATCTTATTATTTGGAATATTAGCAGAATCTCTAGCAAAGTTGATTTTTCATCCCTGACATTGGATATATATGTGTCTTCTCCCTTTTCTTCTTTTTTTTTCATGAAATCTTTAAATTTTTATATTTATTTTTATCATCTAACTCAAAATGTCATCTTTTCATAAAATCTTGGTGGAGGTGCACCCCAAGGATGACCTGGCCTCAGTCAAGAGCCGATTTTGTGGTGAGCCAAGATCGTGCCATTGCACTCCAGCCTGGGCGACTGAGTGAGACTCCATCTAAAAAAAAAAAAAAGAACCAATTTTTCCTGTAGCTATGCTGACCACAGCAGGTCACTAAATGCTGATTGTCAATGGAGGAAACAGTGGCTGCTTGTATTCTAGGTCTTCTGATGAAAGCAGCAGTTCCCCAATCACCAAAGGTATTGTTCACAACACACCTCAGCAACATGGGTTCATGAGAGTGTATGTTTTAGAACTTATCCACTGGAAGGATATATTTAATACACATCAGAAGTTCATCAAATTACTGGCCACTTACAGCATATAGAAGAGGACTGTTTCTATAGAAAGGGCTCACAATCTGAGCTGACCTTTTACAATGGGAAATGGTATTACAGTGATATTGTAAACAACACAAATATGGAAAAAATGTGGTATAATATATAATTATTGAAGACCTCTTTTTTAGGTAAGATTTTCAGAAAACTCAGGGATAGATTTTATATCACAGAATGGTCCATACCATCCAAAATATCTTTTGATTGGACAATAAAATAATATTTGTTGGAAGCTAAAAACTGAGTTAAAGTACAGGCCATTGGGAGTGGTAAAGCTTTAATTTCTCCAATCTTCTTCCAAATTAACTTATTATTAGGGTTCTCATAACACAGGAAGAGGTGGTAAGTTTCTGCAGGAGAACACTGGGTCTCAAAACGCATTTCACTTTGAGCTCAGGCTTCTGGTGAGGAAGTGTGTCTGAGATTTTATCTACTAATTCAGGTATTAGTGGTGGTGGTTCTGAGAGTGGTGGCAGGTGCTCAAAGGACTCAGGAACCTGGGCTGCATTTTGTGCCAATGAGGTTGTTTCTTTTGAGTTTAAAATAGCTTTCAAAGGTACTCCAGGGTGGATACTGGACTTTCTGTATTGCCGTTGGATAGGCCTTCTTTTGTCAAATCAATTGTGGAATCAAGTTTCCTCTGTACAGCGATAACTTCAGCAATGGGAGAACTGATGGAATTTCCTGATGTAATTTTTCTGATATCTGTTGGATTTGATTTAACTGGAGTTGTCAAATTAGGACTTTTCACTGAAATCAACATAAGACCATCATTGTTACTTTCAGAAACACTCATTTTGATCTGGTGACAAATTAATTTTTTACTTCCTTTTTCTGAAGGGTTAGAAGGCTCATAATTCTCAGAAGACTTTCTTTAAACTGGACTATTAACTGACTCCAGATTCTGTTTTTTGTTTTTTTTTTTTCTGAGACAGTCTCACTCTGTCACCCAGGCTGGAGTACAGAGGCGTGATCTCAGCTCACTGCAACCTCCACCTCCCAGGATCAAGTGATTCCCCCACCTCAGCCTCCCGTGTAGCTGGAATTACAGGCACTGGCCACCATGCCCAGCTAATTTTCGTATTTTTAGTAGGGACAGGGTTTGACCATATTGTCCATGCTGGTCTCGAACTCCTGACCTCAAGAGATCCTCCTGCCTTGGCCTCCCAAAGTGCTGGGATTACAGGCATGAGCCACCGTGCTGGGCCCTGACTCCAGATTCTTACCCAAATTCATAGTCTGAATTTGCAACCTTACAGGCTCCATTACTGGATAACATGTTTGGTTCCAAACAATTCCTTTGAGAGAATAATACTGTTTTAATATGTCTTTGGAGTTTCGCTATTTTTGTGAAGCAATTCACAAAAATTCATCAGCTATTCCTTCATGTTTTGCTATTCCTTCATGGAGCTATTCCTTCACGGAGTTTTGCTATTTTTGTGAAGCAATTCCTCCTTTTGTGAAGCAATTCACAAAAATTCATCAGCTATTCCTTCATGTTTATTCCTGCACTCTATCTTCCCAGCGCATTTGTTCAATTCTTTCAGTTTGTTGTCAAATAGTTCATAATTTATCCTATAGATAATCAAATATCTGACCTGTTCCAGGAATGCTGTTTGCCTTTCCAAACCTACACAAATATTTTCATTAATTTGCTCTGAAGTTTTCAAGCATTTAATCTTTTCTTTGTTTTCTGAAAACATCCTCTTCTTTTGATAATGGCTGTTGTTATCAGTGTCAAGTGATGACTGCCGAGTTGAATCTGCACTTTCACAATTTGAAATGCTGGAAGGACAGGTTCTACTAGATTCTTCAGTTTTCAAAATGTCATCAACACAGTTGCTTACAAGTGGCTGAATTCACCAAGTTAGGTGTTTTCTCAACAGGCACAAAACATGAGCCTTCTGAACTTAAAATGTTGTCACTTTAATAAAAGGCAAATGTGATTCTGAACTGGAGTTTGTTTCTAAATGGAAAACCATCTGGTCAGTTTCTTATTATCCACAGTACTGGTTGCTGTAGACTTTGGCATCTGAACACCACCACTCAATAAACTCAGTGGACAGAAACTGGACTTTAGACTACAAGCCCCTTTGTGCTCAAAAAGGGATCCTGTTACATTCGTCTAATATTCAAAATGGTTTTCAGAATGGTTTTTAGAAGTGTTCAGTGAATCTTTTGCCTCTTATATAAAGACTGTGCTTGGGGAATCTGTTGTTTTACTTGGTTTTTGGTACAGACAAACAACCTGTTCCAATTTTGTTTCGGAATGAACGATTTCTTCTACTGGTTTTCTGCAATTTCGAGAGAATACTTTACTTTTCTCTGGTGTCAAACTTTAATTTATTAGAGTCCAATGAGGAAGCACCATTTTCAGAATGTCTTCATTTGCTACTTATGACACTAGGACTGAAATTCTGATTGTCACTTCGAACATTACTCCTGGCTGCTGCTGTTTTCAGTGCTTCAACATGCCTTGACTTATTCAGAATCTCCACTTGCTTCCGGCAACCTGGGGGCATTGTTTTATTTTTTTATTTTTATTTTTTGCTTTTAATGTCTTCCCTTTACTTCTATCCAGACTTGCCATCTTTCATATCCAGCAATGGATCCAAACCAAGAAGAAATCCCTAATTTACCGATATATACCAGTTCTTAAAACACACAGATCACTTCCAGTAAGGCACTGGTTCATGTATTTCTATTGAAGCAGAAGTCAATCTTAGGATGTAGTCTGTACATGTCTGCAGATAAGGTTCATAAGTGCTGAATTCAGTGTAATTAGTCCTTCATTCAGATGCTTCATTTTTGCATTTTCGATTGCTTTCCTGTGATATAACTTATCTTTATCTTGAATGGCCTTCCCCATTAGTTTTGCAAATAGTTATGTCGCAGGTCATTTACTGGCTAGAGCAGTGCCACTCCAACCACCTGATCCCCACCTTTTCTTCTTAATCCCAATAGAGGTATATCAAGGATGTTTGTCTTCTCAAAGGACTAACTTTGGGTTTGTTGATACTTTCCATTGTACTTTTGTTTCATTAATTTCTGCTTACATTTATCATTAATTTGCTTCTACTTTATTTGCTATTAATGTGCTGTTAGTTTTCCAGCTTTTAGAGAAATGTGCCTGAGTCAATGATTTTTTTAGTCTTTCTTCTTTACTGCACACACACACATGCCATGCACACATATTTTGATATTTTTATTATTATTCAGCTTAAATATTCTACTGTCCTGTATGACTTCTTCTTTGACTCATGGGTTATGTTGAAATATATTTCTAAGTTAATAAATATATGAAAAATTCATAATTATGTCTTTGTTATTGATTTCAGGTTTAATTGTAAAATTTTCAGGGAACATTCTCTGTATAATTTCAGTTCTCTGAAATTTGTAGAGATTTGTTTTATGACCCAGCATAAAGTCAATTAGAATATAAATATTTCATGTATACTTGAAAAGAAAAAAATGCATACTCTTAATTTGTTGCGTGGAGTATTTAAAAAATATTTATGAGGTTGTTTGCTAATTATGCATTTAAATGTCTCTATTATTCCCTTTTTTGCCTGTCGAATATCAAGACCAATGTGTTAAAAAAAATCTTCCAATACAAGTGTGGATTTGCTTACTTCTCTTCATGGTTGTGTCAATCTTTATACATTTTGAAGGTGTATTATTAAGTGCATAAACATTTTAAGTTTATTTTTCAGTTGAATATTTTACAATTTTGAAATGTCCCTGTTTATTTCTAGTCATGTTTTTTGCCATGAATTTTGCTTTGTCTGGCAAAAATACAAGTATATAAACTTTTTTATCATTAATGTTTAGATAATAAAATTTTGTCCATTCTTTTACTTTCAAACTTTCTGTGTTTTAATATTTTTCTCTATGTCAAGGTTTGAATACTATCTAATGACCTGCTATGTCCGATCTGCAGTTAAGCCTGTGCATTGAGATCTAAATTTCAAATACTGCAATTTTGGGTTCTAGAATGTCCTATCTAGACATTGTATCTAGATCTATGGGGAGATACTTTGAGATCATCAAAACATCCTACTCCTCATCAAATTTTCTCCTTCAATTTCACATATATTGATGATTTATGCCTGATCTAGTCTTTATTGTGATGGTTATAAAATAGTGATTTTTCCACTTCTACTGCTTCCTCCATATTTACCAGTTGGCATTCTACTGGAAGAAATATTTGCAGCATATATCAACTGAGCACCCCGCCTTCTCATCCATCTGTCTGTCTATTATCTACCTGTCTATCACCTATCTATTACCTAAACTCATCCCTATTTAAACAGGTTATAATATATAATTATATATATGTATAAAACATAATTATATGTCCCTATTGTTTTGATGCTCAAATTGTCCCAGATTTGATCCAGTCAGTGACCTTTCAAGGTGATTTCTTTATCTTTGTAACATACTCTCATTTTATTTGTTTTTGAGTGCTTTCTTGTTTTCTGGCACTAAAAAAAAAAAGTTTCAGATCTATCTTGTACCTTCCCTGAGAAATGAGCCATTTCTCCAATGATTCCTGGTTTATTTTTAATGATTTCCCTTTAATGACTTTGGCACTAGATACACTCATTGCTACTGGAATGTCACTATTTCTGTGTCTTTTCATTGTAGAGCTAAGGAATATCTTATAAATAAGAAATCCTGCATTCATACTGGCATTTACAGTTCCCATCCAGCTCCACAGAGTTCTTTCTCACATTTCCTTATTTAATATTGAGACCTCACTTCCACATTTAGAATCCTAGCTCCCAAAAACACCAAGCCATTTACTCAATCACTCAGTCCTACAATGCATTCAAATTAGTTTCAAAATAGCTTTACTTGCACCACCAAAAGGAAGCTTTCTGAAAAATAGTTCAAAATTTGTAGTTATTTTCTCTAAACTGAGGATATATAGTATAGTCAAAGAGCTGTGTTCAAAAGTTATTTGGACCAGTGTTTTTTCCCCCCTACAATGTGGTTATATGATTAATTTGAAATACAGCTGAATTTCTATGTCTGTTTGCATTTAGTTTTAGTTAATTTCTCTGTTCCTGATGATTTTATTTTGCTTTTTGGGTTATGTAGGACATTAACATGATTCCAAAAGTCAAAATTATGCAAAAAGGCCCATAGAAAGAGTAGCAATATTTGCCCTGCCCCTTCAATCCCATTCCTCTTATATTTGTAAGTAACTTCTTTTACTGTTTTCCCCCTTCATTCTTTTGGCAGAAGTAAGCAAATCACATGTTTTATTGTTTTTATTGTTTCCCTTTATTTGTTACACTAAAGATGGCATTCTATACATACACTTTTGCAGTATGCTTTTGGCCCCTTAAAGATATATTCTGAAAATTACTCCACATCAATTCATGGAAATAATCTTCAGGTTTTTTTTAACAGATGCAAGATACTCCACTGTATGTAGGTGCTATATATTTTTTTTCAACAAACCTCCTATATGTAAGCATCTAAGCAATTTCCAGTATTTTGCATTCACACAAAATGCAGCCGTGAAAAACTTTATGCACATTGCTGGCAGTGTATTTTCAGAGTAAATTCTTAGAAATAGGGTTACTAAGTCTAAGGCTTAGCAAATATGTAGTTGTATCAGATATTCTCAAATTCTCCTTTACAGAAATTACACCATTTTTTCATTCCCATAGGCAATACATGAGACTTCATATTTCCCTGCAACCTCATCTACTACACATTTATCAAGCTTTTGAATTTTTCCCAATCTGAAGGGTAAAACATAATATCTTAGTTTAGTTTAAACTTTCATTTATCTTATCTTGAGTGAGGTTTTGTATTTCAGATATTTAAGAGCTATTTTAATATGTTTTGTAAATTGTTTGCTCGTGTCTTTTGTCACTTTACTACCATTTTTTGTCACTTTTCCCTCTCAATCAAAAACAATTCTTTATATATTAGGGATATCAACCTGCATCTGTAATATATATTGCAAGTATTTTCTCCCAATGTGTCATTTGCATTTTGAGTTACTCATGGTATTCTTTGCCATTAAAAAATGTTTTTAAAAATTGTTTTCTGCCGGGTGTGGTGGCTCACACCTGTAATCCCAGCACTTTGGGAGGCCGAGGCAGGCGGATCACGAGGTCGGGAGATCGAGACCATCCTGGCTAACATGGTGAAACCCTGTCTGTACTAAAAATACAAAAATTAGCCAGGCATGGTGGCGGGCACCTGTAGTCCCAGCTACTCAGGAGAACGAGGCAGGAGAATGGCATGAACCCAGGAGGTGGAGCTTGCAGTGAGCTGAAATCGTGCCACTGCACCTCAGCCTGGAAGACAGAGTGAGACTCTATATCCAAAAAAAAAAAAAAAAAAAAATTGATTTGTGTAGTCAAACTTATCAATCTTTTTTGTTTGCATCTGGATTTTAAGTTACAATTTGGAAACCTTCCCCTCTACTCAGGATATACAGGAATTCACCCATGTTTTCTTCAAGTACTTGTATAGTTTAATTTTGTATATGTTGATACCTGATTCATCTTGCATTTATTCTTGTGTATGGTATAAGGGAAGGATATAAATTTATATTTTACAAATGACTATCTGTTTTTTCATACTACTTATTAAAAAGTAATTATTTGCCCCAGCGATTTGAGATACCACCTGTATTATATACATGGTTTCTTGACTTTCTGTTCCATTCCAATAGTCTTTTTGTTTATTCATGTGCCAGTACCACACCATTTTAGTTACAGAGGATTTGTAGTATGTTTAATAAGTTGTAGTATGTTTAATAAGTTGTTGTATGTTAATAGTATGTTGTATGTATGTTAGTTAATGTAGTATGTTAATAGTATGTTGATAAGGCTTGTTCCATCTCAGAGCTCTTGCTTTTCAGTACTATTCCTAGTTATTCTTTTTTTTTTTTTTTTTTTTTTTTTTTTTTTTTTTTTTTTTTTTTTTTGAGACAGAGTCTCGCTTAGTCGCCCAGGCTGGAGTGCAGTGGCCCGATCTCGGCTCACTGCAAGCTCCGCCTCCCGGGTTCACGCCATTCTCCTGCCTCAGCCTCCCGAGTAGCTGGGACTACAGGCGCCCGCCGCTTCGCCCGGCTAATTTTTTGCATTTTTAGTAGAGACGGGGTTTCACCATGTTAGCCAGGATGGTCTCGATCTCCTGACCTCGTGATCCGCCCGCCTCGGCCTCCCAAAGTGCTGGGATTACAGGCGTGAGCCACCGCGCCCGGCCTAGTTATTCTTGTATCTTAATTTTTCCAGGCACTTTAGCACCAGAACAAAAAAGTTTCTTGGTATTTTATTTTGATTACAATAGGTTTATAAATGAAATTAGGAAGAACTGACATCTCGATGATGTTGAGATGTCCTAACCGAGACACACTGTAGGGAAAAAAAAGCGGTGCCTTTTTCAGAGGATGTCTAGAGAGATTTGGACTCTGTCATACGTCACTATTTTTTAGACACAGAGGCTTTTGTCATAGTTCACATTATTGAATCATCAAAGTTTAAATGTTAATTGTTAATTTTTTTACTCTCTTCCTGATCAATACAAGGAACTTAGAGTGCTTTAATGCAATTTTCTCACCATTTAACTTTTATTTATCTTTCAAACACAACAAGACTTTATTTTTGTCATTTTATATAGTCAATATCAATGTAGTCTTAGCTATCTTATTTACCCTTTTCATTGTTCTTCATTCCTCCTTGGGTCTTCAATCTTCTGTCTGCGATTATTTTCCTTTGTCTGATTAATGTCCTTTAGAATTCCCTCTAATTCCTTTTAAGGTTCTACTAGTAACTAATTGTCTCAGTTTTGTTTCTCTGAAAATATCTTTATAATATCTTCATTTCTGAGGAATATTTCTACTGGGTACAGAATTCTAGATTGGCAGTTATTTTCTTTCAGCATTTTAAATGGAAATTACATTACCTTCTAATTTCCATTGTTTCTCTTGAGAAATCAACAGTCTAGTTGTTGCATTGCTGAGAATAATCTGCATTGTTTCCTCTGCTTTCATAATTTTTTCAATTTGCTTAAGAGTTTCAGGTGATTGCTATGATGTGCTTCTCTTTTTGTGTATTTCTTTTTGTCTATTATATTTGGAGTTTTTAGATATTCTTGTAGCTTGAGATCTTTCATCAGTTTTGAAAAGTTCTCAACTATTATGTCTTCTTGTTTCTGTTTTACTTTTTCTTCTCTCCTTCTGAGACTTCAGTGATGTGTTTAGACTATCTCATTGTGCTCCCCATATTTCTTACCCTCGTTAATGTATTTTCTTGTCTTTTGTCTCTCCTGCCTCATTCCTAATATTTTTCTCTAAGCTATACTCAACTTACTAGTTCTCTCTTCAGCTGTATCTAGTCAACTACTAAACTCAACCACTAAAATATTTTAGTTATTGTATTTTGACTTCTAGAATCCCCATTTGGTTTCTTTTTAGAGCTTCCAGATATCTACCAACATTCTCAACCTTTTCTATTACCTTCTTGGGCATGATAATCATAGTTATTTTAAAAGTTTACCAGATAACTTCAATATCTGGACTCCCTGTGAAATTATGCCTGTTTATAAGTTGTTTCTGCAATTGCAGAAAGACTAAAGGACTATGTATTTCTTTTGCTTTTACAGTAGATCTCTTCTTGCTGGCTTAAGTAAAGCATCTACAGGAGTAAGGCAGGTAAATAGAAATTAAAGTGATAGGAAAAGGTGAGGGACTGTGGCTAACTGGGGAATGCATGTTTCACCCAAAGGCCCTCAAATTAAAAAAAAACTGTAAACATTTTCAGGTCAAACAAAATGCATCTATGAACTGAATTTGCTTCCCCAGTGCCACAAATTTGTAGTCCCAAAACTACAGATTAATGTATTCCTGTCTTTTACTCCAAATATGAAAGTCTAGGAAAATAAACTTTCTGGTAGTTGCATTCATTTACTCCTTGTAGAGGACAGAACCGAAGGAATTATTGTGAAGTTGTAATAGCCAATGTTTATAAAGTCCATGTATGCTAAGAATTCCTCTGAAGACTTTATATATATATATATATATATATATATATATATATATATATATAAATTTAATCCTTACTACAGTATTATGAATAAATGTTTTATTATATGTCTTATGGATGAGGAAACTGAAGTACAAAGAGATTAACTGGATTCAGACTCCAGCAGTCTGTCTCTAGTACTTGGTATTTGCCACTACACAGTGCCTAGTCAGGATACATGGGGAAAGAGGGCCTAAAGTTCTGAAAATTGAAAGTCTTGATTGAGTTCCACCTGATTCAGTAACTGTGAAATTCACAAAGGAGCAGAAAGAAATGTGCTATTTTTACTGGGGGAAAATAAATAATTAAAAAAGTGTATGCCTCAGGAGAATAAGATAAGCTTTAAGAGACCTGTACCATTTCAACCCCGTAGGAGATAGTGCACTTGTTCACACACCAAGCACATTGCTGCTACAACCAGCAAATGAGAAAGCTATCATACAAAGACTCTCTGTAACCAGGAAACTCTTACAGAGTCTTCACCCATGAAAGCACTAAGAACTGAATTAGGTTATAACTAACTATAAGCATGAAAGTCTTATCCTTAAGAAGAAAAAAGAAATTTAACAACAAATAAAAGAAATACTGTCAAGTCAAACATAAATTTAAGAATAATTAGAAGAAATAATCCACTCAAATGAGAAGGAACCAGAAAACTAACTCTGGTGATATGACAAATCAGAATGCTATAGTACTCCCCCCAAAAAAATCACACTAGCTCTCCAGCAATGGACCCAGGCCAAGATGAAATCTTTCAAATAACCTATAAGGAACTCAGAAGGTCAATTGTTAAGCTACTTGAGGAGATATCAGAGAAAGGTGAAAAACATCATAAAGAAATTAAGAAGCAGCTCAGGATATAAATGAAACATTTTGTAGAGAGATAGATATCATCAAGAAAAACCAGTCAGAACTTCTGGAAATGAAAGACAGACTGAGGGAATTACAAAATGCGGTGGAAAGTTTTAACGATAGACTAGAATAAGTAGAAGAAAGAATTTCAGAGTTCAGTGATGGGCTTTTGAATTAACCCTATCAGACAAAAATAAAGAAAAAACAATCTAAAGAAATGAACAAAATCTCCAGGAAATATGGGATTAGGTAAAAATGCCAAACCTAAGAATAATTGATGTTCCTGGGGGAGAAGAGAAAATAATAGGTCTGGAAAATTTGTTTCAGGAAATAATTGAGGAAAACTTGCCTGGCCTGGCTAGAGATCTAGATATCCAAATCTAAGAAGCTCAAAGAACTCCTGGGAAATTCATTGCAAAAAGACCTTCACCAAGGCATAGCGTCATCAGGCTATCTAATGTCAACATGAAGGGAAGAATTCCAAGAGTAGTTTTTGTAGGTTACCTGATGCTTTTATTGTACTGCTCTTTGAAGTTAGAGCAGCAGACTTCTCAGCAAAAATCTTACAAGCCAGAAGGGATTGGGGTCCTATTTTTAACCCCCATAAACAGAAAAAAAAACTGTCAGCCAAGAATTTTATATCCTGCAAATCTAAGTTTCATAAATGAAGGAGAAATAAAGTCATTTTCAGACAAACAAATGTTGAGGGAATTTGTCACTACCAAACTAGCACTCTAAGAAATGCTGAAAGGAGTTCTAAATCTTGAGACAAACGCCTGATATGCACCAAAATAGAACCTCTTGAAAGCTTAAAACTCACAGGGCCTATAATACAATAACACAATGAAAAACAAAACTAGGTAATAATTAATATAATGAAGAGAACCGTACCTCATATCTCAATATTCACGTTGAGTGTAAATGGCCTAAACACTCCACTTAAAAGTTAGAGAATGACAGAGTGAATAAAAAATTGCAATCCAAATATCTGCTATCTTCAACAGACTCACCTAACACAGAAGGATTCACATAAACTCAAGGTAAAAGGGTGGAAAAAAGTATTCCATGTAAATGGAAACCAAAAGCAAGCAGGAGTAGCTATTCTTCTATCAGACAAAACAGACTTCAAAGCAACAACAGTAAAAAAAAGACAAAGATGGTCACTATATAATGATAAAGGGATCAATTTAACAAAAAGATATTACAGTCCTGAATATATATGCACCAAGCACTGGAGCTCTTAGATTGATAAAACAACTACTACTAGACCTAAGAAATGAGATAAATAGCAAAACAATATTATGGGAGACCTCAATACACCACTGACAGCACTAAACATATCTTTGAGACAGAAAGTCAATAAAGAAACAATGGACTAAAATGACACATTAGAACAAATGAGCTTAATGAATATTTACAGAACACTCTACCTAAGATCTGTAGAATATATATTCTTCTTATCAGCACATGAAGCATTCTCCAAGATAGAACCTATGATAGGCCATAAAACAAGTCTCAATAAATTTTAAAATAATCAAAATTATATTGAGTATCCTTTCAGACCACAATGGAATAAAACTGGAAACCAAATTCAAAAGGAACCCTTAAAACTATACAAATACATGAAAATTAAATAATCTGCTCCTGAACGATATCTAGATTAACAATAAAATCAAGATGAAAATTTTAAAAAAATTTTAAATGAATAATAATAAGTTATTAAAACCTCTGAGATACAGCAAAAGCAGTGCTACGAGGAAAGTTTATAGTGCTAAATGCCTATATCAAAAAGTCTGAAGGAGTACAAATTGACAACCTGTTGTCACACCTCAAGGAACTGGAGAAACAAGAGCAAACTAAACCTGAAACTAGAAGAAGAAAAGAAATAACAAAAATTAGAGCAGAACTAAATGAAATTTAAACAACAACAACAAAAAATCGAAGATTAATGAAACAAAAAGCTGGTTCTTTGAAAAAATAAATAAAATCAATAGACCACTAGCTAGACTGACCAAGAAAAGAAGACAGAAGATCCAAATAAGCTCAATTAGAAATGAAACTGGAGACATTGCAACTGATACCACAGAAATACAAAAGATCATTCGAGACTATGATGAACATCTTTATGTGCACAAACTAAAAAACCTAGAGGAAATGGACAAATTCCTGGGAACATACAACCCTCCTAGATTAAATCTGGAAGAAATAGAAACCTTAAATAGACCAATTACAGGCAACGAGATTGAATCAGTAATTTTAAAATTGCCAACCTAAAAAGCCCAGGACAGTTGGATTCATAGGTGAATTCTACCAGACATTCAAAGAAGAATTAGTACCAATTCTACTGAAACTATTCCAGAAATTTCTATTGAGCAAGAAAGAATTCTCCCTAAAGCATTCTATGAAGCTAGTATCACCCTGATACCAAAATTAGGAAAGGACACAACAAAAAAAGAAAACTACAAACCAATTTCCCTGATAAATGCAAAAATCCTCAACAAAATATTAACTAACTTGTAGCAGGATGAGCCACAGACAAAACTCCTCAAACACCGAATTAAAGAAGGAAGGGGGGGGGCGGAGCAAGATGGCCGAATAGGAACAGCTCCAGTCTCCAACTCCCAGCGCGAGCGACACAGAAGACCGGTGATTTCTGCATTTTCAACTGAGGTACTGGGTTCATCTCACTGGGGAGTGCCGGACGATCGGTGCTGGTCAGCTGCTGCAGCCCGACCAGCGAGAGCTGAAGCAGGGCGAGGCATCGCCTCACCTGGGAAGCGCAAGGG
>NC_037682.1:54393338-54408584 GCF_003255815.1 Theropithecus gelada
TGGGATTGTAAACTAGTTCAACCATTATGGAAAACAGTATGGCGATTCCTCAAGGATCTAGAACTAGATGTACCATATGACCCAGCCATCCCATTACTGGGGATATACCCAAAGGATTATAAATTATGCTGCTATAAAGACACATGCACACGTATGTTTATTGCAGCACTATTCACAATAGCAAAGACTTGGAATCAACCCAAATGTCCATCAGTGACAGATTGGATTAAGAAAATGTGGCACATATACACCATGGAATACTATGCAGCCATAAAAAAGGATGAGTTTGCGTCCTTTGTAGGGACATGGATGCAGCTGGAAACCATCATTCTTAGCAAACTATCACAAGAACAGAAAACCAAACACCGCATGTTCTCACTCATAGGTGGGAACTGAACAATGAGATCACTTGGACTCAGGAAGGGGAACATCACACACTGGGGCCTATCATGGGGAGGGGGTGGGGGAGGGATTGCATTGGGAGTTATACCTGATGTAAATGACGAGTTGATGGGTGCAGCACACCAACATGGCACAAGTATACATATGTAACAAACCTGCACGTTATGCACATGTACCCTACAACTTAAAGTATAATAATAATAAATTAATTAAAAAAAAAAAAAAACTATGAATGTATCACAAGTGAAAAAAAAAGAAGGAAGGGGTTTATTCAGCCAGGGGCGTCGGCAACACTCCTGTCTCAAGAGCCAAGCTCCTCGAGAGAGCAATTCCTGTCCCTTTTAAGGGCTCACAACTCTAAGGGGGTGCGTGTGAGAGGGTCATGATTGATTGCGCAAGCAGCGGGTACGTGACTGGGGGCTGCATGCACCAGTAATCAGATCGGAAAAAAACAAGATAGGGATTTTCACAGTGCATTTCTATACAATGTCTGTAACCTATAGATAACATAACCGATTAGGTCAGGAGTTGATCTTTAACTACCAGGCCCAGGGTGTGGCACCGAGCTGTCTGCCTGTGGATTTCATTTCTGCCTTTTAGTTTTTAGTTGTTCTTTCTTTGGAAGCAGAAATTGGGCATAAGACAATATGAGGGGTGGTCTCCTCCCTTAAACTGAATCCAACAACACATCAAAAAGATAATTCGTCATGATCAAATGGGTTTTATCCCCGGGATGCAGAGATGGTTTAATATACACAAATCAATAAATGTGATACATCTCACAAACAGAATTAAAAACAAAAACTATGATCATCTCAATAGATACAGAAGAAGCATTCGGCAAAATCCAGCACCTTTTTATGATAAAAACTCTCAACAAACTATGCACTGGAAGGACTTACCTCAAAATGTAAAAAGCCATATATGACAAACTCACAGCCAACATTATACTAAATCAGTTAAAGTTGAAAGCATTCCTCCTGAGAACAGGAACAAGACAAGGGTGTCCACTTTCACTACTCTGACTCAACAGAGTTCTGGAAGTTCTAGCCAGAGCAATTAGGCAAGAGAAGGAAGTAAAGGGCATCTGAATTGAAAAAGAGGAAATCAACCTATCACTGTTTGCAGATGATATGACTGTACACCTAAAAAATCCTAAAAGTAGACACATAGACCAATGGAACAGAATAGAGAACTGAGAAATGAAGCCAAATACATACAGCCAACTGATCTCTGACAGAGCATTAAAAATTGTGAATTGGAGAATGGATACCCTATTTGATAAATGATACCGGGAAAGCTGGCAAGCCACAGGTAGAAGAATGAAACTGCATCCCTATCTCTCGCCATATACAAAAATCAACTCAAGATAGATCAAAGACGTAAATATAAGACCTGAAACCATAAAAATTCTACAAGACAACATTGGAACAACTCTTTTAGACATCACCTAGGCAAATAATTTATGACTATGACCCCAAAAGTAAATGCAAGAAAAACAAAATAAATAAATGAGACCTAATTAAACTAAAAGATTTCTGCACAGCAAAAGAAATAGTCAACAGAGTAAACAGACAAACCACAGATTGGGAGAAAATATTTGCAAACTATGCATCCAACAGAGGACTAGTATCCAGAATCTATAAGGAACTCAAATCACAAAGAAAAAAAAAACACATAATTCCGTTAAAAAGTAGACAAAGGACATGAATAGCCATTTCTCAAAAGAAGATACACAAATGGCCAAAAAACATGAAAAAATGTTTAACCTCCTAATCATCAGGAAAAGGCAAATTAAAACTATAGTGAGATACCACCTTACTCCTGCAAGAATAGTCATTATTAAAAAGTCAAAAAATAATAGATGTTGGCATGGATGTGGGGAAAAGGGAACACTTGCACACTGCTGGTGGGGATGTAAATTAATACAACCTCTATGGAAAACAGTATGGAGATTCCTTAAAGAGCTAAAAGTAGATCTACCATTCAATCCAGCAATTCCACTACTGGGTATCTACCCAAAGGAAAAGAAGTCATTATTATGAAAAAGACACTTGTACACATTTGTTTATAGCAGCACAATTCACAATGGCAAAGATGTGGAACCAACCGAGGTGCCCAATGACTAATGAATAAAGAAAATGGGGTGTATTTACACTATGGAATGCTTCCCAGCCATTAAAAAGAATAAAATAGGCTGGGCACGGTGGCTTATGGCTGTAATCCCAGCACTTTGGGAGGCCAAGGCAGGCAGATCACAAGGTCAAGAAATTGAGACCATCCTGGCTAACACAGTGAAACCCTGTTTTTACTAAAACTACAAAAATCAGCTGGGCATGGTGGCGGGTGCCTTTAGTCCCAGTTACTCAGGAGGCTGAGGCAGGAGAATCACTTGAACCTGGGAGGTGGAGGTTGCAGAGAGCCAAGATCATGCCACTGCACTCCAGCCTGATGACAGAGCAAGACTCCGTCTCAATAAATAAATAAACGAACAAACAAACAAACAACATAATGTCTTTTACAGCAACTAGGATGGAGCTGGAGGCCATTATTCTATGTGAAGTAACACAGGAGTGGAAAACCAAAAACCATGTGTTTTCACTTATAAGTGGGAGCTAAGCTATGAGTACACAAAGGCATAAGAAGTGATATGATGGACTTTAGAGATTCAGAAGGGGAAGAGTGGGAGGGTGGCTAGGGATAAAAAAAAAAGTACGCATTAGGTACAATGTACACTACTCAGGTGATGGGTGCACTAAAATCTCAGAATTCACCACTCTATAATTCATCCATGTAATAAAAACCACTTGTACCCCAAAAGCTATTGAAATACAAACACAAAACAAAGAAACAAAGAAATGTGCTGTTTTTAGAAGTACTCTGAGGCGCTCTGTTCCTTAAACACTACTGTGTTGTCATTCTTTCTTTTATAAACTGTAATGTGTTTGAATGTCAATTCAATTAGTAAAAGTATAATTGCTGTCTTCATAAACTATACTTTGACATTTAATATGTGAAACATGACCGTTTTATGAGCAAACCAAGTTATCCATAGTACATTTTTATGTTCTGCAGCTATCAGGATGGCTTCAGATTTATAGAGTGCTAAAAATGTAACTATATCATAAATATCAATTTTCCCTACAATTATCCCTTTTAAATAAAACAGAAAAAATGATATTTCTGCCAATGCCTCTGTTCCAATAGATCTAAAATTCTTGAAAAGTTGAAATTCCTCAAAGATTGAGGGTCCTCGTGCAGCTCTGTACAGTCACACATAGTAAAGTGTGTCTTCAACTATGCACTTTTCTGGGAAGCTTGTGGAGTCATCCATATATGCATGGGATTGGGGAAGATAAGCCCACTAACAAATTTTAAATAGCTCTACAGAGCAGTTCTTAGACAAGACCTTGCTGGTGATGAGATGAGGCAGTCTGAGAGTGTGGGCCTCCCTGTGGTCATGCTGGAGCTCTGAGGAAGGAGTAATTATTTTACCGTGTAGGGAGGAGTAGAGGGATGTGTGGGTGGGAGATGTTTGAAAGCTCACACCCTGCAAAGCTCTTTCATCCTCTATGCCAGGACTATGGATGGGAACAGACTTCTCAGGTCCTGGAAGCCTCCCCTGGTCCCTTAGAAATCCAAACTGAGTGAGAGGTTGACAGGAGACTCTGAAAACTCAGAGTATCTCTGAATGAGAGGCACCGATGAGCCAGACAGGAAAGGAGGACAGAAAACATGCTTTAAGGGGAAGGAAAAGGACAGGCAATGCTGGATTCAAGAGCAGTTAATGGCTCAGGCAGTCACACCTGAAACACAGTGAGTGGGTTTAGAGTGATGGGGAGGAGGTAGAGCAATGACAGAAATCAGTAAGATTAGTGAGATCCAATGGAAAGCCAAAAACAAATTCAAGTACATACGGGAATTTAGCTCACAGCAGAGGTCGTTTTTCAAGGGAGTGAGTAAACTGATTATTCAATAAACTATATTGGTACAAAACACTAACATTGGGCCAAAATGAAGTCAGGTTTATACCACGCAGAAAAATATGTATCAGATGGGTTCAAAATTTAGATGTGAATGTGTTTTATAAAAAAAGCATAAAAGATTACCAAGGCGATAGATACATTAATTAGTTTGATTGTGGCAATCATTTCACACGTATATGTTGTATATGTGCATCAGAACATCACATTGTACACCTCCAATATATAATTTTTATTTGTCTGTTGGACCTGAATAAAGCTGGGGAAAATAACCATTTAAAAATTTTCAGGAAAAAATGACAGTATATGGGCGAGTTTATAAAACTTCGTTATCCAAAACCTACATAAGTGAACAAACCTATGTAAGTGAAGTAAATAGCAAATATACCATCAACATTGAAACTGTAAGGATCTCAGTCTCACACCACAAACAAAGAACTATTATCTCATAACTGAAATTAAAATTATTTGACTCTAGGAGTTGACAAAGATAATGCAAAACAGGACCATGAACACTAAAAGGAAAACGTTCTTTAAAATCTTACTGATACCCACCCTACCACACAAATGGGAGTAAGAGGAACCACGGCTAAAATGGGGCAGAGGAAAAATGTGGAATGTCCCACAGAAAACTACCTTGCCCCAGCGCAAATAACTTCCTGAGCACAGCATGGGAGGGAAACGAGAAGATGCCCCTCAGGATAAGGCAAGAGGCCTAGCTGGACGGGAGGAAAAAATAACAAGCCTTTCAGCCAAAAGCCAGGAACCTCTAAGATTTTATGTAAAAATGACTAGCTCACTCCAAAACGGAAGAACACAGCACAGGACAGAATCTGGCCTCAATGACTTGACAGTTACCCAGAGCAGTTACCCAGAGCAATGAATCCTTGTAAGCCTTTAAGTGTTGTCACTAAAGCTATCATAATTACAAAACACAAGGTGAAATTTACAATTCTTGACATAAAAACCATGTTAGGAAAAGGTATGTATTATAAGCTGAAACAAAAGTCCCAGATTATAGCAACAAAATCTTAACAAGTGGGGATGCGTGAGGAAGTACGTGTACTAATTTTTTTATCTTTCATGGGAGATGGGGCTGTCTGCAGATATTGTTTAATCTATGAAGTTGATAATCTAAGACTAAGAGCACAGTCATGTGTCACTTAACAGGGATATGTTCTGAGAAATGTGCTGTTAGGGGATGTCATCATTGTGTGAGCGTCACAGAGTGTACTTTCCCTAAACAGATGATACAGCCTACTACACACCTAGGCTATATGGTAGCCTAGTGCTCCCAGGCTACAAACTTGCACAACATGTTACTATACAGACAATTGGAATGCAATAGTAAGCATTTGTGTATTTAAACATAGGAAAGGTACAGTAAAAATACAGTATAAAAGATTTTTTAAAATAGTACCACCTGTATAGGGCACTTACCAAGAATAGGGCTTGCAGGACAGGCAGCTGCTCTGAGTGAATCAGCGAGTGGTGAGTGAATGTGAAGGCCTAGGACATTACTGTACACTACTGTAGACTTTATCAACACTGTGTACTTAGGCTACAGTACGTTTATTTTTTAAATAAAGTAATTGAGCTACAGTGTTACAACAGCTATAGTGTCACTAGGTGACAGGAATTTTTCAGTTCCATTGTAATCTTATGGAACCACCACTGTATATGCAGCCTACCACTGACTGAAACATCATTATAAGGAACATGGCTATTATGTTTAACTATGTTAAGTATATATATGCAGACTTACCAAGTAGTAAAGCTGAATACCGCCCAAATTAATGAAGCAGAAAAGATAAAAAAGCAAACAAACATGCAACAATAGAATACTAGAAAACAACAAGAAAGAATTAAAAAAAGCAGAAAATAGAAATTAGATGACAGATAAAAACTAAACACATCTATTACAATAGTAAATGTTAACATGAGTTGATGGGTGCTGATGAGTTGATGGTTGCAGCACGCCAACATGGCACAAGTATACATATGTAACAAACCTGCACGTTATGCACATGTACCCTAGAACTTAAAGTATAATAATAAATAAAAATAAAAAGTTAACCTAATGCATAAAAAGAATTCTCAGATTAGATTTAACATGAACTAAATCTAGCTGTAAATGATCTATAGAAAAACAGCACAACTTTTACTAGATTGCTTTCATTTGCTTTCCAGATCTACTCTGTTACACCCCACTGCTTTGTGAACCAGGAGGCCAACCAATACCAATATATTCACACATGGCCTTGCCTCCAGCTTCCACGTGGGCTTGGTCAGAGGAAGCACCAGCCTGAGGTCTGAGGGAGGGCGGGAGGGAGGGGAGTGAGGCTGGGGCATTATCTCCCTGGCTCCCTTGGGCAGAATCACCACAGTGGGCTGCCTCCCACCTCCAAGGGCCACAGCTGCCATTAGGCAGCACCTTCTCTTCAGGCTCTGTCAGGCAAAGAAGGGGTGGTAATGTTGCCCAATGGTTAAGTCCAAGGGTGATACGCTGTCCCTGTGGTTTCTCCACACCCTTGCTCACACCTCTCTAAACAGTCCCTTTATTAAATTCTCATCAAGTTACCTAATTTGAGCATGGCATCTGTTTCCTGCCAGGACCTTGACTTATACCCACCCAAACAAAATTACTCATAAAGCTGAAAGTAATAGAATAGGAAAGGAATACTAGGAAAATTTAAAAACAAAAACAAAAACGAAAGTCAGGGTTTGTCTTCCTCAGAAAATGCTGAGTTCAAAAAAAGGTCATTAAAAGATCACATTGTACTGATGAAGGATAAGATCCACATTGACATAAAATTATCTTGAAGCTGTACGTGGTAAATTATACAGAATTAAAACATACAAAGCCAAAAAAATTACCAGAAATGCAAAGTAAAAGGAGGCCAAAATCCAATAGCAATGAGGCATTTTAATACAGCTTTCTCAGTTGTTAAAGATCAAGTTAAACATTAGCGGGGAAAATAAGTAAAATCTGAACAAACTCTGAGATTTAGATAACAGAATTGTACCCATGTTAAGGTCTTAGTTTTTTTCACATATACTGCAGTTATGCTGATTAACATTCAGGAAAGATAGGCAAAGGGGAACCATCTGTACTACGTAGGTGTGGGGAAACTGTACTATTTTTGCAAACTTTTCTGTAGATGTAAAATTATTCTAAAATAGAACATTTAGAAAAATATCAAGTTATTAAAAGATAGAAACATATAAAATCTGAATGATGTAATTAACAATATCGACCCAAGAACAGAAACTACTCTTTTCTTCTCATGTAGTCATAAAATGCAAACATTCTCTATGCCTTAAACAAAAATCAACTCAAAAATTCTAAAAAGTAAAAGTATCAAACCACATTATTAACCACAATCCAAAATTAAGTAGAAACAAGCCAAAATCCTCAACCATTTTTAAACTTTAAAACTTTCTCTAAGACCCTACTAACTCCTAAGTTCAAGAGGAAACTAAAACCACAATTGCAGGAAGTAGCAGCCCATGCTGGTTGCATTTTCAATAACCATTTTTTCTTTCTTCCTATCTTATTTCAAATTTTACCTGATTTTTAAAAATATTCCCTCTTCTCCAAGAAGCCATCTGTTTCAGGTGAGGCAGGTTCCACTTCTGCTTCTAGGGGGTAGAATCTTGTTTGGTCTGAATCAAATCATAGCGGTCTCACTCCTACCACTAGCGATTAGAAACGGTCACATGAAACATCCTGACAAATGAACTTTGAAGGAAAATCAGATGAATGTCTTCTTGCTAAGATTTACTTCAATGCTAAAAAGAAACTGTCCCCTTTCTGTGTCTGAAAATTGTCTTGGGCATGTGACACTCAAAGCTGCACCTTACCAACACGAAAGAAACTTACTTAAGAACAATCCCCATATACTAAAGGTAGCAGAACAGAATGATCAGAATAATGTGGGTCATTGATGGTATCATTGAACTGCTGAATAAACCAGCCCTGAAACCCTCCTACCTCAAACTTCTTGGGAAAAAATAACTCCTCAAGGTAATTGTCAGTTTTCTGTTATTTGCTACAGAAGGAATCCTAACTGATGTATCAAATATCTGAAAAGTAATAAAAAAAAGAAAATAATTACATATTCAACCCTGTAGGGTCCAGCCAAAGCATTATGCAGAAGAAAAGTCATTCCCTTTCATCTCTTTAATTCCCTATATATATATATTATCTCTAATAGATTAGGCGTTTAAATCAAGAAGCTGGAAAAAAGAAAGGCAATATAATGTCAAGGAAAGTAGAAAAATAATTAAAACATCAATTCAATGCTTTTTCCGTTGCCAACTTAACTCTGCATATAGGCCTACAACCTCCTTTAAAGTGGAGTATTTTCTCCTTCTCAGCTTCTCTATCATCTCTTAAGCTCAGCTACAGATTTTGTCACCCTTCTCCTAGTCCCAAGGCAGGGAGGGTAAATAGCAATCCACTTAGCTTCCTAGTACTTCTAGGAAGGTAAGCACTTACCAGGTCACTGCTCTATCTTGCTTGTCAAACTAGTCTATTCGGCTCAGATAATCAAGAGCTGACTGTGATGTTAAGGTTCTTGATATACAGGAAGGTAGGATCTCAGCTCAAATACTGTAAAACAAGAGCATCAGATGGCACAGACAGGACTCTAGAATGGAGTAAGAGAAATACATGCCAAGCCAAAACAAACATATCCCCATAACTTATCTGATAAGGATGTTCATCTGTTCCTTGGTGAGGAACCAGTAGATGTTTTCCACAGAACACTTTCTAGGTCATTTATAATTGGCTGCATATGTTTATGCTGAGGTTAAGGCAGCATGAACTGTATCTAATTCTCATTCTAGAGCATGAATTCAGAAATTCACCCGGAATTCTTTTGTCAATCTACTTAGATCTTACATTAAAATGCTATTTAATTAAAGACATATGTTTGGACTTAGAAAGCCAAATCTGACTATAATAAACAATGTTCTGATCACCAAATGGGTGAAAACAAATAAGCAGATCCCCTACATCATCATCATTAGCATCATCATCATCATCATCACCACAACAATAATAGCAGATAACCCTTACTGGGCACATAAACCCTTATTTGCTGTATGACAGAAACTACACCAAGCATTTCACATGCATCACTTCATTTAATTCTGAAAGATGAGGAAGTAGAAAGTGGGATTCAAACTCAAGTTTGCCTGCTGCCAAAATCCACATTTAACCATAACAATAAAGTAACCAAACCAGGCTTTTCTTTTTTCTATCTGATGCTGCTAAATATTACACATTCAAAGTGTTTCTACATTCATACTTGTAACAAGCCAGTGAAGGAAGAATTATCCCCATCTTACAGATGAGCCTCAAAGATGTGAATAATATTCACAGATCATGTATTGATTAAGTAGTAGAACCAGTACCTGGTCTTCCTTATCCTCCAAAGCCCAGGCTTTTTCCGTGCAGTATCTTGTCATGCAAGCCATTCCTCACTTGACTATAAGGTGAACAATGAAGGTAAGGAATTGTCCCCGGGGATCAACATGGAACTTTTCCCTCTCTGCCTCTTTTTCCCATCCCTGGAAAACAAAGCAGTTCTGTGCCCTTCACTATTCATTGCTCACCTTCATTATCTTCAGGCAATTTTTTTATCTTGATGATTTTTTTTTTCTTTTCCATTTTCTTATCAAGGGTTTGTACACAGGCTATGATTGTGTCACTCAAGATGACAGCCACTTTGGAAGGTTTTCATCATTAGCACACTATTTAGGGAATAATCAGCAGGCCCCAAGAAAAGCATGAATTTTAGCCAAAGCCATTGTTTGGATAGGGTGTTTCCAAGAAGTCAGAGAACTTTTTCAGAAGTTCTCCAGTCCTTTTTGAAAGCAGGCTAGAGCAAAGAGATAAATGCCTTCCCTTCTTTCTACTAAATATTGGAAAAGATACTATTTTCCAAGTCTCCTTCCCCAGCTGAAACAGTACTAGCCAGTACCAAGTGAGGAAGAATTAAGTCCTGCATCTCTCTCTGTAATGTAACATGATATAACAAAGAAAGATGTACAAAATATAAAATTTTGTCAAGAAAGTTAAAATCTCAACAAAATGGTAGATATCTCAAAAATATATGTTATCAGTATCTCTTACAAAAACTTTTTGAAATTCCCTAATGCAGGACTATTAGGTTTCCCTCACTTTCCCTGAGTATCATGAGGTTTTCCTACCTAAGTACCAAAACACCAACTCCTCTCTTGCTAACCATAAGCCAGTTCTCAGAGGAGATCTTGCACTATACTTGTGCATTTTAAAAAAAAAAAAAAGGCTATGATTTTCAGGAACTAAAGATCTAGGATATGGTGGTGGTCACCAAACTTCTGGTTGGTAAGCACTTCCCTCCTTTCTTCCATAGTAAGCAGAAAAGTCTTATTTTAAATTCTGAGGCTATGGTATTATTTTGCACAGTAAGTCAAGCCCAGAAGAACATCTAAAAAAAACTAAGTGGTGCCCCTACTTCTGGCAATGGCAGACTAGGTTGTTTGAGTCCAAATCTTTCTCTAAAAACAATAAAACAATCTAAACAAAATATTTTTAAAATCTGTTTGGAGACATAGTAAAAGTACTATGATTATAAAAATTTTAGGGAATGGTAAGAATAAAATGGAAAAATACAAGAGTTTAGCTTAGCATTTGGGGCTTCCCTAGAGTTAAATGCCAATTCTAAATGTAAAAGCAATGGTAGAGAGGCTGAGAAACTGAGCGACATTTTCAGAAACCACAGAGCTAGAGTGATAAAAGTAAAGTTCACGGTCTTCAAAGAAGAAGGGATTCAATAAATCCCAAAGGATTTTGGTTGGTACCCCAAAAGACTGAATCTTTGGAGAAAATGTCAACAAGAAATAGATAATGCTCACAAAGACATACCTGAAACTGGGCAATTTACAAAAGAAAGAGGTTTAATTGGACTTACAGTTCCAAGTGGCTGGGGAAGCCTCATAATTCTGGCAGAAGGCAAAGAAGAGCAAGTCCTGTCTTACATGGATGGCAGCAGGCAAAGAGGGAATGAGGAAGGCACAAACCAGAAACACCTAATAAAACCATCAGATCTCGTGAGACTTATTCACTACCACAAGAACAGTATGGGGGAAACTGCGCCCATGATTCAATTATCTCCCCCTGGGTCCCTCCCACAACACATGGGAATTATGGGAGTACAATTCAAATTAGATTTGGGTGGGGACAAAGGGCCAAATCATGTCAACATGTATATCAAAATATCATTTTGTATACCTTAAATATATACAATAAAAAATAAATCTTAAAAAAGGTCCTGACATTAGAGTTATCCCACACAGATTTTAAAATAATCATTTTGATACATTTAAAGGTTAAATATCAAAATAGAAAAATTTTGGCAGAAAAACTATCAAAAAGAATTAAATGGAAATGCTAGAATAAAAAATTCCAATAATTGAAATGAAGAATTTAATGGCTATATTTTGCAGCATATTATAGATAGATGAGAGGGAACTGGTGAACTAAAAGAAAATACAGTTGACTCTTCAAATCCATGGGTTCTGCATTCATAGAGTCGACCAACCACAGACTGAAAATATCCAAAACAAAATTGCACCTATACTGAACATGTACAGACTTTTTTTCTTGTTAGTACTTCCTAAACAGTGCAGAGTAACAAGTATTTGCATTACATTTACAATGTCTCACATATTATAAGTAATCTAGAGATAATATAAAGTACACAGGAGGATAATCCCAAAATAGCAGTCAAGTTATATGCAAATGTGACACCATCTCATCTCAGAGGCTTGAGCATCTGTGAATTTTGGTATCCACAGAAGGTCCTAGAACCAATTTCCCACGGATACTGGGACAACTACACACAGAAGGAAGCATAAAAAGACAAAAAATAAGTAAAGAGCAAATGAAAAGGGAAAATACATGGATAAATCTAAATCAAAATTGAATTAATGGGACAATAATAATATCCTATAATACTTTAAATATATAGATAGTTATATAATAGTACGTAAGAAAGGAGGAGGGTTTAAAGTGTTACATCAGCCAGAAAGTGACAAAAAAAGAAAAAGATTTTTCTTCTTTATCTCCAGGGTAACCACTTTAAAAATGTATAATAAATGAGTGAATAAAAGATAAAATAAAAAAAATTCAAAGAAGGAAATAAAAGAGAAAGAGGAACATAGAACGAGTGTATTAGTCTGTTCTCACACTGCTATAAAGAAATGCCCAAGACTGGGTAATTTAGAAAGGAAAGAGGTTTAACTGACTCACACTTCTGCATGGTTCGGGAGGCCTCAGGAAAGTTAGAATCATGGCAGAAGTAGAAGCAAACACGTCACTCTTCACATGATGGCAGGAAGGAGGAGTACCAAGCAAAGAGGGAAAAGCCCCTTTTAAAACCACCAGATCTCATGAGAACTCACTCACTATCACAAAAGCAGTAGCATGGGGGTAACTGCCCCCATGATTCAATTACCTCTCTAGAGGCAACCCCCCCAACACATGGGGCTTACAATTCAAGATGAGATTTGGTTGGGGACACAGAGGCAGACTATATCAACAAATGAGGCAAATACAAAGATGAAAGTTTTAGACCAAAATATATCAGTAATTATATTAATTGTAAAAGGACTGAAAATTCCAATTAAAAGGAAATATTTTATGAGTAGGTTTTTAAAAAAAAAAATCTTTACTTACAATAGAGACCCCAAAACATAAGTCCACAGAATGGAGGAAAGTAAAGTGATGGAAAAAGATATACCACAAAAACACTAATCAAAGGAACGCTGGTATAGCTATATTTAAATAGATGTCAAGCAAATAGTATTATTAGAGACAAAAAGAGTGAATTCATAATTATAGAGGAGTCTACCCAACAGAAAGCTATAGGAATTTTATGTATTTATGTACCAAATAACATAGTCACAAAAAACGTTAAGCAAAGTAGGTCAAGGTTGTCTAAGACCACAGAAGTTAATAAACAGTCTGTTTAGTTTGCCTTGTACCACCAGCGCCCAATAAATGTCTAACACTTTTTGGTTAAACAATAAATGATATTTCTACTTAGACTTACTCCAATAGAAATTATAATAACACATTGCTAAGGCTTAAAACATACACAACACACATACACACAAAAACACACTAATCTAATTACTATATTATAGTATTTAAAGGCATGGTAGGCTTTGGATTCATAATATCTGGGTTGAAATCCAGCTCCATCACTTACTACCTATGTGACCTTGGAAGAAATAGCCTCAATGAGCCTGTATTTCCTGATAGGTTTTTCCAAGTATGAAATAGAATAATATATAAAAAGTACATAGTAATGTCAGCCCCTAAGCAAATACTCCATAAATTGTAACAATTAATAGTAATGATTATATGTTAGAAATTTGAAAATAATCCAAAAATAGCAGTCAAGAAGCTCCTCTACAAACTAGGATCAGAAATGGTACTAGAAACTAATTTAGTTTGCTTAATTATAAAAATTGGCCCTAAGAATGTTACTGTGGTAGACAAACTTTAAGAGGGTCCACATGATTCCCACTTCCTATAGTTAACACTTTTTAATAATTTCTCCCTCAAATATGGTCAGCAGGTGTGACTTGTTTCTAACCAACAGAATGCAGTAGAGATGATGAAGTATGTATATGATTATGTTTACATGATCATATAATACCCATCTTGTTAGAGCCCCTCTCTCTGCATTGCTAGCTTTGAAGAAGAAAGTTACCATTAATCCGACAGCCACAAGGAAATGAATTCTGCCAACATGAGGGAGCTTGGAAGTGGATCCTTCTCCAATCAAAGCTCATGAAAACCCAGCCTTGGCTGATGCCTTGATTGCAACCCTTGACCCACAGAACATGGACGCTTGACCCACAGAAATTATGAGATAATAAATGTGTGTGTGTCAGTGAGCTTTATCGATATATGATTCACCCATTTACGGTGTACAACTCAATGATTTTTGGTATATTTAGTTGTGCAACCATTATGTGCTTTGGAGAAATGTCTATTCATATTCTTCACCCATGTTTAAATTGTATTGTCATTTTACTATTGAGTTTTAAGAGGTCTTCAGGTATTCTCGATACAAGTGCCTTATCAGATATATTATTTGCAAATATTTTTCCCCATTCTCCAGGTTGTCTTTTTGTTGGTGGTGTCCTTTGAAATAGAAAAGCTTTTAATTTTAATAAAATTCCTTTTATCTATTTTTTCTTTTGTTGCCTGTGCTTTTGGTGTCATATCTAAGAACCTATTGCCTAATTTAAGGTCATGAAGACTTACCCCTATATTTTCTCCTAAGAGTTTAATAATTTTCGCTTTTACATTTAGGTCTCTGATTCATTTTGAGTTAATTTTTGCATATGATATAAGGCAGCACTCCAACTTCATTCTTTTGCATCTGGCTTTCCTGTTGTCCCAGCATCATTTTCTGAAAAGAGTATTTTTTTTCCCTGTGAATTGCTTTAGCAACCTTACTGAAAATCAACTGACCATAAATTTCATGAAAGTTTATTTCTGTCCTCTCAATTTTATTATGTTGATCTACATGTCTATCCTTATGCCAGTTCCACATTGTCTATAGCTTTGTAGTACATTTGAAATTGGGAAGAAGATGGCCGAATAGGAACAGCTCCAGTCTCCAACTCCCAGCGCGAGCGACACAGAAGACCGGTGATTTCTGCATTTTCAACTGAGGTACTGGGTTCATCTCACTGGGGAGTGCCGGACGATCGGTGCTGGTCAGCTGCTGCAGCCCGACCAGCAAGAGCTGAAGCAGGGCGAGGCATCGCCTCACCTGGGAAGCGCAAGGGG
>NC_037682.1:54417294-54457221 GCF_003255815.1 Theropithecus gelada
AAAAAAAAAAAAAAAAAGAAATTGGGAAGCGGGAGTCATCCAGCTTTGTTTTTTTTCAAGTTTGTTTTGTTTTGTCTTGTTATTGAAACTTCTTGAATTTTCACATAAATTTCAAAATCTACTTGTCAATTTTTGTAAAGAATCATCTGGGATGTTGAGTAGAATTATGTTGAATCTGTACATCAATTTGGGGAGGGATGACATCATAATAACGTTAAGTCTTATAACCCACAAATGTGAAATATTTTCCCATTTATTTAGATCTTCTTTAATTTCTTTCAACAATTTTTGGTAGTTTTCAGAGTATACATTTTATACTTTTTTGTTAAATTTATTTCTAAGTATTTAATCATTTTTGATGCTGTTCTATATAAAATTGTTTTTCTTCATTTTATTTTCAGATTGCAAGTATATAGAAACACAATTAATTTTTGTATATTGATGTTGGATCCTGCCACCTTGTTGAACTTGATTATTAGTTCTAATCATTTTTTAGTAGGTGCCTTAGGATTTTCTATAGACAGCGTCATGTCATCAACAAATAAAGATAGTTTTATTCTTCCTTTCCAATCTCAATGACTTTTATTTCATTTTCTTGCCTATTTGCCCTGTTGAGAACCTAAAGTACAGTGTTGAATACAAGTGGTAAAAGCAGATATCCTTGTCTTACCCCTAATCTTAGGGGGAAAGCATTTAGTCTTTTACCAGTAAGTCTGGTGTTAGCTTTTTTTGTAGGACTTTCATAGATTCATCAGGTTGAGGAAGTTTCCTGCTATTCCTGGTTTGTTGAGTGTTTTTGTCGTGAAGAGGTGTTAGATTTTGTTTGATACTTTTTTCTGCAATCCTTTGAGATGATCATATGGTTTTTTTCCTTTTTTCTTGATATGGTCATTACATTAATTGATTTTTAGTTGCCAAAATGTGAGTTGTTTTAAGCTGTTAGGTTGTGGTAATTTGCTATGTCGTATAGACAACAAATACAGCTACAGAATAATAATAACTATGATAGTTAACATTTATGACATGTTTATTATGTGTCAGAAACTGTTTAAGTGTTCATTACTAACTCAATTCTTAAAGTCACTGAGTATTAGAAAGGGCCACTATTATTATCCTTATTATACAGAGAGAGAATATGAGGCTCAGGGAAGGTAAGTAATTTGTGCATGACCAGGTAATTATCCATACGTAGTAGATGTGGAATCTGGAGCTAGGCAGTTTGACTCAGAATCTATGCTTCTAGGTAACAAAAAATTTTCTTCAAACCATTCAACCAATGGCTTAAGTATGCATTGGAGAACCAGCTCTCCACACTAACTTCTGCCCTGGTTGAATGCTAAGGAAACTCACCCATTACAGACCATCCCCAACAGCTGGACAAAGTTCTCCATGGTACCAATCTAAAAGTGAAGCTAAACTTCTCAAAAAATGTACCAATATACAAAAAAAAAAAAAAAACCTATTTGTTAATAGAGCTTATTTTTAACAAACAATGCAGGGAAAACTGGATGTCCACATGCAAAAGAATGCCGTTGGACCCTTACCTTACACCATATACAAAAATTAACTCTAAATGGAGCAGAGACCTAAACATAAGAGCTAAAACTATAAAACTCTTTAAAAAAAACATAGAGGGGAATCTTCATGACATTGGAGTGGGCAGTGATTTTTTGGAGATAACAAAAGCACAGGCAACAAAGGAAAATATAGGTCAATTGGATAAGCCCCAAATTAAAAGCTGTGTATCAAAGGACCCAGTGAAAAAGCAACCCATAGAATAGGAGAAAATATTTGCAAATCATATATCTAATTAGATGTTATTATCCAAATATATAAAGATATCCTACAACTCAATAACAGAAAAACAACCTGATTTTAGAATGGGCAAAGGTCTTGAACAGACATTTCCCCAAAGAAGATATACAAATGGCCAATATTTACATTAAAAAACGCTTGGCATCACTAATTATTAGAGAAATGCAAATCAAAAACACAATGAGATAGCACCTCAGCCCATTAGGATTGGCAGCATCATAAAAACAGAAAATAAAAAGTATTGGCAAGGATGTGGAGAAATTCGGACCCTTGTACACTTTGGTGGAAATGTAAAATTGTGCAGCCACTGTGGAAGATAGTATGGTGGCTCCTTGAAACATTAAACACAGAATTACTTATCATCTAATCCAAAAATTCCACTTCTGGGTACATAGCCAAAAGAAATGAAAGCAGAGCCTCAAGAAATATTTGTACACCCATGTTCTCAGTAGCATTATTCCCAATAGCCAAAAGGTAGAAATCATCTTATTGTCCATCAGTTGATGAATGGATGAACAAAACATGGAACATTATTCAGCTTTGAAAAGAAAAGAAGGAGCAAGATGGCCAAATAGGAGCAGCTCCAGCCTCCAGCTCCCAGCACGAGTGACACAGAAGACAGGTGATTTCTGCATTTTCAACTGAGGTACTGGGTTCATCTCACTGGGGAGTGCCAGACACTGAAAGCTGAGGCAGGGCGAGACATCACTTCACCTGGGAAGTGCAAGGGGGAAGGGAATCCCTTTGCCTAGCCAAGCAAAACTGAGACACACAACACCTGGAAAATCGGGTAACTCCCACCCTAATACTGCACTTTACCAAGGGTCTTAGCAAATGGCACACCAGAAGATTATATCCCACACCTGGCCCGGAGGGTCCCATGCCCACAGAGCCTCCCTCATTGCTAGCACAGCAGTCTGAGATCTAACTGCAAGGCAGCGGCGAGGCTGGGGGAGGGGTGCCCGCCATTGCTGAGGCTTAAGTAGGTAAACAAAGCCTCAGTCAATCAAACCTCTCAGAGCTAAAGGAGGAACTATGTACCCAGCACAAAGAAACTAAAATCTTGAAAGAAAAAAAAATGAAAATGGATAACTAGAATAATCAATGCAGACAAGGCCATAAACGAACTGATAGAGATAAAAATTATGACATGAGAATTACATGACAAATGCACAAGCTTCAGTAACCGACTCGATCAACTGGAAGAAAAAGTATCAATGATTGAAGATCAAATGAATGAAATGAAGCGAGAAGAGAAGTCTAGAGAAAAAAAAGGAAAAAGAAATGAACAAAGCCTCCAAGAATATGGGATTATGTGAAAAGACGAAATCTACGTCAGATTGGTGTGCCTGAAAGTGAGGGGGAAAATGGAACCAAGTTGGAAAACACTCTTCAGGATATCATCCAGGAGAACTTCCCCAACCTAGTAAGGCAGACCAACATTCAAATTCAGGAAATACAGAGAACGCCACAGAGATACTCCTTGAGAAGAGCAACTCCAACACACATAATTGTCAGATTCACCAAAGTTGAAATGAAGGAAAAAATGTTAAGGGCAGCCAGAGAGAAGGTCGGGTTACCCACAAAGAGAAGCCCATCAGAATAACAGCAGATCTCTCGGCAGAAACTTTTCAAGCCAGAAGAGAGTGGGGGCCAATATTCAACATTCTTAAAGAAAAGAATTTTCAACCTAGAATTTCATATCCAGCCAAACTAAGTTTCATAAGTGAAGGAGAAATAAAATCCTTTACAGACAAGCAAATACTTAGAGATTTTGTCACCACTAGGCCTGCCCTACAAGAGATCCTGAAGGAAGCACTAAACATGGAAAGGAACAACCAGTACCAGCCATTGCAAAAACATGCCAAAATGTAAAGACCATCAATGCTAGGAAGAAACTGCATCAAAACGAGCAAAATAACCAGCTAATATCACGATGACAGGATCAAGTTCACACATAACAATATTAACCTTAAATGTAAAAGGACTAAATGGTCCAATTAAAAGATACAGACTGGCAAATTGGATAAAGAGTCAAGACCCATCAGTTTGCTGTATTTGGGAGACGCAATTCACATGCAGAGACACATATAGGCTCAAAATAAAGGGATGGAGGAAGATCTACCAAGCAAATGGAGAACAAAAAAAAGCAGGGGTTGCTATCCTAGTTTCTGATAAAGCAGACTTTAAACCATCAAAGATCAAAAGAGACAAAGAAGGCCATTACATAATGGTAAAGGGATCAATTCAACAGGAAGAGCTAACTATCCTAAATATATATGCACCCAATACAGGAACACCTAAATTCATAAAGCAAGTCCTTAGAGACTTACAAAGAGACTTAGACTCCCATACAATAATAATGGGAGACTTCAACACCCCACTGTCAACATTAGACAGATCAACAAGACAGAAAGTTAACAAGGATATCCAGGAATTGAACTCAACTCTGCACCAAGCAGACCTAATAGACATCTACAGAACTCTCCACCCCAAAGCAACAGAATATACATTCTTCTCAGCACCACATCACACTTATTCCAAAATTGACTACATAGTTGGAAGTAAACACTCCTCAGCAAATAGAAAAGAACAGAAATTATAACACACTGTCTTTCAGACCACAGTGCAATCAAACTAGAACTCAGGACTAAGAAACTCAATCAAAACCACTCAACTACATGGATACTGAACAACCTGCTCCTGAATGACTACTGGGTACATAACAAAATGAAGGCAGAAATTAAGATGTTCTTTGAAACCAATGAGAACAAAGATACAACATACCAAAATCTCTGGGACACATTTAAAGCAGTGTGTAGAGGGAAATTTATAGCACTAAATGCCCACAAGAGAAAACAGGAAAGATCTAAAATTGACACTCTAACATCACAATTAAAAGAACTAGAGAAGCAAGAGCAAACACATTCAAAAGCTAGCAGAAGTCAAGAAATAACTAAGATCAGAGCAGAACTGAAGGAGATAGAGACACAAAAAACCCTCCAAAAAATCAATGAATCCAGGAGCTGGTTTTTTGAAAAGATCAACAAAATTGATAGACCACTAGCAAGACTAATTAAGAAGAAAAGAGAGAAAAATCACACAGACGCAATAAAAAATGATAAAGGGGATATCACCACTGACCCCACAGAAATACAAACTACTATCAGAGAATACTATAAACACCTCTATGCAAATAAACTAGAAAACCTAGAAGAAATGGATAATTTCCTGGACACTTACACTCTCCCAAGACTAAACCAAGAAGAAGTTGAATCCCTAAACAGACCAATAGCAGGCTCTGAAATTGAGGCAATGATTAATAGCCTACCAACCAAAAAAAGTCCAGGACCCAACGGATTCACAGCTGAATTCTACCGGAGGTACAAGGAGGAGCTGGTACCATTCCTTCTGAAACTATTCCAATCAATAGAAAAAGAAGGAATCCTCCCTAACTCATTTTATGAGGCAAACATCATCCTGATGCCAAAGCCTGGTAGAGACATAACAAAAAAAGAGAATTTTAGACCAATATCCCTGATGAACATCGATGCAAAAATCCTCAATAAAATACTGGCAAACTGAATCCAGCAGCACATCAAACAGCTTATCCACCATGATCAAGTGGGCTTCATCCCGGGGATGCAAGGCTGGTTCAACAAATGCAAATCAATAAACATAATCCAGCATATAAACAGAACCAAAGACAAAAACCACATGATTATCTCAATAGATGCAGAAAAGGCCTTTGACAAAATTCAACAGCCCTTCATGCTAAAAACTCTCAATAAATTCGGTATTGATGGAACGTATCTCAAAATCATAAGAGCTATTTATGACAAACCCACAGCCAATATCATACTGAATGGGCAAAAACTGGAAGCATGTCCTTTGAAAACTGGCACAAGACAGGGATGCCCTCTCTCACCACTCCTATTCAACATCGTGTTGGAAGTTCTGGCTAGGGCAATCAGGCAAGAGAAAGAAATCAAGGGTATTCAGTTAGGAAAAGAAGAAGTCAAATTGTCCCTGTTTGTAGATGACATGATTGTATATTTAGAAAACCCCGTCATCTCAGCCCAAAATCTCCTTAAGCTGATAAGCGACTTCAGCAAAGCCTCAGGATACAAAATCAATGTGCAAAAATCACAAGCATTCTTATACACCAGTAACAGACAAACAGAGAACCAAATCATGAATGAACTCCCATTCACAATAGCTTCAAAGAGAATAAAATACCTAGGAATCCAACTTACAAGGGATGTAAAGGACCTCTTCAAGGAGAACTACAAACCACTGCTCAGTGAAATAAAAGAGGACACAAACAAACGGAAGAATATACCATGCTCATGGATAGGAAGAATCAATATTGTGAAAATGGCCATACTGCCAAAGGTAATTTAGAGATTCAATGCCATTCCCATCAAGCTACCAATGACTTTCTTCATGCAATTGGAAAAAACTGCTTTAAAGTTCATATGGAACCAAAAAAGAGCCTGCATTGCCAAGACAATCCTAGGTCAAAAGAACAAAGCTGGAGGCATCACTCTACCTGACTTCAAACTATACTACAAGGCTACAGTAACCAAAACAGCATGGTACTGGTACCAAAACAGAGATATAAACCAATGGAACAGAACAGAGCCCTCAGAAATAATACCACACATCTACAGCCATCTGATCTTTGACAAACCTGAGAAAAACAAGAAATGGGGAAAGGATTCCCTATTTAATAAATGGTACTGGGAAAATTGGCTAGCCATAAGTAGAAAGCTGAAACTGGATCCTTTCCTTACTCCTTATACGAAAATTAATTCAAGATGGATTGGCAACTTAAATGTTAGACCTAATATCATAAAAACCCTAGAAGAAAACCTAGGTAATACCATTCAGGACATAGGCATGGGCAAGGACTTCATGTCTAAAATACCAAAAGCAATGGCAACAAAAGCCAAAATTGACAAATGGGATCTAATTAAACTAAAGAGCTTCTGCACAGAAAAAGAAACTACCATCAGAGTGAACAGGCAACCTACAGAATGGGAGACAATTTTTGCAGTCTACTCATCTGACAAAGGGCTAATATCCAGAACCTACAAAGAACTCAAACAAATTTACAAGAGAAAAACAAACAACCCCATCAAAAAGTGGGCAAAGGATATGAACAGACACTTCTCAAAAGAAGACATTCATACAGCCAACAGACACATGAAAAAATGCTCATCATCACTGGCCATCAGAGAAATGCAAATCAAAACCACAATGAGATATCATCTCACTCCAGTTAGAATGGCAATCATTAAAAAGTCAGGAAACAACAGGTGCTGGAGAGGATGTGGAGACATAGGAACACTTTTACACTGTTGGTGGGACTGTAAACTAGTTCAACCATTGTGGAAAACAGTATGGCAATTCCTCAAGGATCTAGAACTAGAAATACCATATGACCCAGCCACTCCATTACTGGGGATATACCCAAAGGATTATAAATCATGCTGATAGAAAAACACATGCACACGTATGTTTATTGCGGCACTATTCACAATAGCAAAGACTTGGAATCAACCCAAATGTCCATCAGTGACAGACTGGATTAAGAAAATGTGGCACATATACACTATGGAATACTATGCAGCCATAAAAAAGGATGAGTTGGTGTCCTTTGTAGGGACATGGATGCAGCTGGAAACCATCATTCTCAGCAAACTATCACAAGAACAGAAAACCAAACACCGCATGTTCTCACTCATAGGTGGGAACTGAACAATGAGATCACTTGGACTCGGGAAGGGGAACATCACACACTGGGGCCTATTGTGGGGAGGGGGGAAGGGGGAAGTATGGCACTGGGAGTTATACCTGATGTAAATGACGAGTTGATGGGTGCTGATAAGTTGATGGGTGCAGCACACCAACATAGCACATGTATACATATGTAAGAAACCTGCACATTGCGCACATGTATCCTAGAATTTAAAGTATAATAAAAAATAAAATAAATAAATAAATAAATAAAATATAAAGTTTTAACCTAAAAAAAAGAAAAGAAAAGAAAAGAAATTCTGACACACACTACAACGTAGATGAATGTTGAGGACATTATGCTAAGTGAAATAAGCCAGCCACAAGAAGACAAATACTATATAATTCCACTTATATAAAGTACTTAGTGTAGTCAAATTTATAATACAGAAGTTAGAATAGTGATTGCCAGGGGCTGAGGGAGCCAAGAATGGGCTTTTTTTTTTATAGGTAGAGTTACAGTTTTGCAAGATGAAAAGAGTCCTAGAGATTGGTTGCACAATAATGTGAATGTACCTGACACTAATGAATTGTACAGTTAAAAGTAGCAAAAATAGTAAATTTTATGTTATGTGTATTTTTACCAAAATTAAAAATTTAGAAAGAAGCAAAACAGAGAGATGTCTCAGGGAAAGTCCTTCAGGGAACAACTTGGGATGGAAGGCAAGGCATCCCAGAGGCATCTTCCAGAGATCTTTAGAGATGGTGGCAACCTGCCTTCTAAGGAGTGTGGGCCTATAACTGCAGGATCTTCTTTTGCTGAGTTTGTTATGAGAGTTTGAGCCAGAGCTTAATTGCTTGGGACAACAAAGGAGAAACTGCACCCGACACAGCACTTTCCTCTTCTGCTTCTCCAGAAGGAAGTACTCAGCTTCTTTTCTTAAAAGTTGAACAAATATTTAAAGAGTATTTCGTTGAAGAAGCATCAAATTATCAGCCTGCCTGGGGTGCCCATGTGTCTCAGTCCAGCCCTGCTTCTCCCCATTAGGGTATGGCAAAACCAAGGGCCCTATAGCCAATCTCAGTAATTAGGAAGAGTTAAGCTTTTTGCTGTGTCCACAAACAGTATGGATTGCGGTGTTTCTGCTTAGTTGATCAGAAAATTGTAACACTTTGGCTTCAGTGTTTTCAGCAGCCTATAGCTGAGCATTCATTCATTATGCAAAACAGGCTTCAGGGGACCAATTCTATTGAGTTAATTAATATTGAATGTTGCTAGCCAATTAGCAGCCTTCTCCCTTATTGCAGGGATGTTGCTGTGGGACATGCCAGGCAAAGCTGGCTTCCCCTACACCTCTGCTCTGACTCCCTCTCCCCTCCATGGCAGCACCATTGATGAGGAGGGCCAAAGTCATAGAATTCCCCACCATCACCTGCCTGCATCCTGGGCCATTTCACTATCCATTGAGATATTGCATTCAAAGTGTGGGCGGCAGATCAGCAGAATCAGCATCACTGGGGATGCATATTGAAATGCAGAATCTCAGGCCCCACCCTAGGCCTAGTGAATTGGAATCTGCAATTTAATAAAATCCCTTGTGGTCCAAATGCACATTAAAATTTGGAAAGCGCTGATGTACAAGACCCATCCAAAACCTTGACCCTCACAATTCCCTGCCCTTCTTAATCCAGAAGCTTGCTGCTCATTTACTTTACTGATCAGACACCCATGAACACACCTAGAAGTTTGCATTTCTCCACCGCCTTAATTTTACCATCCTGTAATGCACTCTAACAGTTTTCAAATTCCAATATGCAAATCTCTCATAGCTAACGGAGACCTCCAGTGGATTGGCCAGGCCATAATCTCTCAATCTGACTCTCTCCCTGTAGCTTCCTTTCTTTTTGATGATAGTGTAACTCCCCAACGGGTTCACCTTGCCCGTTGCCTAGACAGAATTGATTTATCAAGACAGGGGAACTACAATAGAGAAAGAGTAATTCACGCAGAGCTGGCTATGCAGGAGACCAGAGTTTTATTATACTATTACTCAAACCAGTCTCCACAAGCATTCAGGGTTCAGAGTTTTTAAGAATCATTTGGTGTGTTGGAGAGGCCGGTGAGTCAAGAGTGCTGATTGGTTGGGTCAGAAATGAAATTATAAGGAGTTGGAGCTGTCCTCTTGCTCTGAGTCAGTTCCTGGGTGGGGGCCACAAGACCAGATGAGCCAGTTTATCAATCTAGGTGGTGCCAGCTGATCCATCAGGTGCAGGGTCTGCAAAAAATCTCAAGCACTGATCTTAGGAGCAATTTAGGCAGGGTCAGAATCTTGTAGCCTCCATAAGCATGATTCCTAAGCCATAATTTCTAACCTTGGGGATAATTTGTTAGTCCTACAAAGGCAGTTTAGTCCCCAGGTAAGAAGGAGGTTTGTTTTGGAAAAGGACTGTTATCGTCTTTGTTTTAAATTATAAACTATAAACTAAGTTCCTCCCAAAGTCCCATTCAGCCTACACCCAGGAATGAACAAGGACAGCTTGGAGGTTGGAAGCAAGATGGAGTTGGTTAGGTGAGATCTCTTTCACTGTCTCAGTTATAATTTTGCAATGATGGTTTCAATAGCACTTTAATCCTTCCTTCTCTATTATCCTCAACTCTACTGCCCCATGTAGATCCCAGTACAAATGCTAAAGCTTTAGTGCTGCTAAGAAGTCTTCTACACGTCCCCAGCAGCTTTCTCCTCCATTCTGTAACTAATGGGCTCTTTTTGCCCACTGCCCAGATAGAGTTGATTTACTAAGAAAGGGCAGTTGCCATAGTGAAAGAGTTTAATACATGTATAGCCAGCTAAACAGGACACTGGAACTTTATTATTACTCAAATCAGCCTATCTGAAAATTCAGAGGCTAGGATTTTTTTTAAGACAGTCTTTTTGTTTGTTTGTTTTGAGAAGGCAAGGGGCTAGAGAACAGGGAGCTATTTTTTTAAGATAGATTTTTTTAAGGAGGCAAGGCAGGGAATGCTGATTGGCAGGGATGAGCTCAACTCGTTCCTGGGTGGAAGCCACAAGACCAGATAAGCCTGTTTACCAGTCTGGGTGGTGCCAGCTGACCCACCAGAATGCAGGGTGTGAAAAATATCTCAAACACCAATCTTAGGTTTTACAAAAGTAGCATTACCCATATGAGCAATTGGGAAGATTAAGAATCTTGTAGCCTCTGGTTGCATGGCTGCTAATCCATAATTTCTAATATTGTGGCTAATTTGTTGGTTATACAAAAGCAGTCTTCCTCCCTCCAGGTAAGAAGGATTTTATTTCAGGGAGAGGCTGTTATCATCTTTGTTTCAAAGTTAAACTGTAAACTAAATTCCTCCCAAAGTTACTTCAGCCTATGCCCAGAAATGACCAAGGGCAGCTTGGAAGTTAAAGGCAAGATGGAGTCAGTTAGGTCAGATCTCTTTCACTGTCATAATTTTCTCACTGTTATAATAATTTTTGTAAAGGCAGTTTCAATTCTAGCCACTATTCCAAACTGCCATGCCTCATTTCAAGCCCTCTTCTTGATGGAGGGAAGGCAAACCCCAAAGTGGAGCTTAGCCTCTGAGAATTCTTGGCTTTTTCCAGGAAAGAATTCAAGGGCAAGCTAGAGGCAGAAGAAAATAACTCTATTGAACAGACAGTGTTACAGCTCCACTGGTGTTACAGCTCTGTGACTGCTCCTGCAGAGCAGAGCTACCCCATAGGCAGAGAGTAGCAGCTCAGGGCAGTTTTGCAGTCATATTTATATCCACTTTTAATTGCATGCAGACTAAGAGGGAGTTTATGCAAAAATTTTTAGGGAAAGGGTATTAACTTTTGGGTAATTGGGCCATTGCCATGGAAAGGGGTGGTAACGCCCTGGTGTTGCCATGGCAACGGTAAATAGACATGGCACACTAGTGGGCATGTCTGATTGAAAGCTGCTTCCATCCTGGCCCTGTTTTAGCTAGTCTTCAATCTGGTCCAGTGTAGGAGCCCCACCTCTGGAGTCAAGTCCTGCCTCCTACCTCAGTCTCATCAGAGGACCTCTCCTCTTATCCCACAGAGAACTCCAAGCCATCCAGACCCCGTTCATTTCTTGTCATCTTCAAACTTATCTGCATCTGCATTTATCTCTTTCTTCTTCCTGCTCTCCTCAGTGAAAGAAGTGACCCTCCTCCCATCTAAATCTAATGACTTGAGGCCCCACTGTTCAATGTCCTTCAATGGTTCCCTACAAATCTCCAGAATAAGGTTCAAACTCTGTCTCCCTGGTTCCTGACTGCTTTTCTTGCCCCTCACCCACTGTTCCTCCCTACACCCTCCTCCTGCAGCCCTTGCACTCATTTGGAGTTTATCAGATCCTACCAATTTATTGGAAGTCCCTCAAGTGTGACATGTTATTTCCTAACCCCAATAATTGCAAATTCTGTTTCTTCTACCAGGAATGTCTTCTGGTTAATTGCTACTTTTCCTATAAAACTCAATTCTACTTTAATCTCCTCAGATTTTTTTTTATCATCCTTCTAGCAATATGCCTTGGTACCCTTTCCATATACTATTGACAATAATATCTGAAATAACTCTCAGTACTTTCCACGTGTCTATGCTTAACACATGCTTACCTGCTTAACCTCATTTAATCTCATTTAATCCTCACAATAACCCTCTGAAGAAAAGTTATTATTATCCCTCTTTTATGGAGGGGAAACTGAGGTTCCAAGACTAAGAAAAGTAACTTTTCAGAGGTTACGTTGCAAATATAGGATTCAAACTGAGATCTGTGTGACACCAACGCCCAATCCCCTAATCACCATTTTACACGACAGTGCCCCATGTCATGCTGTGCTTTCCTTTACCAAAACATGATTTGAAGTATCCCTAAATCTCTGCTGGTATGTCTGTTTCTACCTGCTGCTCTTGGTAAAGGCAATGAGGTCTCTTCAGTCAGGGGCCGTGCCTTTCCTCTTTGTGTACTTCCAGTGCAGACCACAGGGCCGTGCCTGTTAGCTTCCACAGTGAACATGAGTATCTAGTCACCTCGGCTGCCATAACAAAATATCATAGACTAAGTGGCTCAAACGACAGAAATTTATTTCCTCATGGTTCTGGAGGCTGGAAAGTCTGTCCAAGATCAAAATTCCAGTGGGATTTAGTTTCTGATGAGGGCTCTCTACCTGGGTTGCTGATGGCCATCTTCTTGCTGTGTCCTCACATGGCAAAAAGACAGATCTCTGGTGTCTCTTTCTCTTCCATAAAGATATCAGTTCTGTTACATCAAGGCCCCACCCTACAACCTCATTTAACTTTAATCACCTCCTTAAAGGTGCTGTCTCCAATACAGTCACAGGGTGGGTTCGGACTTCAACTGTGAATTTGAAGGGGATGCACATTCAGTTTATAGCAATGAACTACAACTGCTCCAGTTTCAGGGACTCTGAGGCACAAATCTGCCAGCAATGGAGAAGGAGTATCTTAGATCTTCTAAGATATTGGAAGTACCTAGGATGATCCAGGAAAACATCACAGAGGAGGGGTATTGAAGGACACTTAGACTATTGAAGGAAACTAAAGTATTTTACCCCAAAATATACTTCAACATATTTCAAGATGGATTATTCAGAAAGGCTGGAACACAGAATAGCTAAAAGACTGCCTTTTGTGGAGATTTGTCTGCTTTTCACATATATAAGCATTGGACCCTGGAAACTGCACATGCTGTGTTGGCAGTATTTGTTAATGGGCTCCATCCTGAGCTCAGTGTTCCTTGTGGAAAACAGACTAAATTAGAAGCTACCTATCTAAATGAAATTGCCCTGCTTATAAAATACTGTGGTGAATTCCTACAACGCTGTGTTACCTTGGTTATCTATTTGTCTTCCTCTAACATAACCAAACTGCTTCTTTAGAAAGCCTATGCCCTCTGTGCTTTGAAGTGTAAATTTGCTCCCCTGTTTTCTCTAAAACTCCGTTAAGGCATTGGCCATGTGGGACAGATAAACTTTAACCTGTTCCATTTACAGATTCACAGTTTAATCCAACTGTCCTTTTAAACTCATGAGTTTTACCTGTCATATGACTAAAATTTTTCAATCAAAGCGATACAAAAATTTTTGCCTATCATTTGAAGTATACACGTGTTCATGTCTGTGTTTATATATTGTCTACATGGTACCAAAATGACTTGGAAACAAATTAGTACTCATACATTACATAAATAAGCCCAAATGCTTTTCAAGTTGATGTGACTTTAGTAATCTTTGGTAAATAAAGCTAGTTATAAAATTGTTGGTAAAATGAAATAAGAATGCCTTCAGAACTGTCAGTATTAACTACAATTCAAACATTTCATGTAGTACTAATAAAACATAGTATTTCATGTAGTATCAATATAGATTTTCATGTAATATTAATAAGATATAGTAAGAGATTTTTGTTTGAGTTAACTGAAAAAAAAGAGGGGGTGAGAGCATACATCATGCTGTGTCTATCAGGTCTTTCGATTGTTCGGAAAAGCAATTCTTCTATCAAAGTCACCTATCATTTTTTCCTAGGTCTATTGGTTAGACAGATTTATGCTGTCTTTGCTAGATGTTTTAAGGATGTTTAGATTGTTTATTAAGCAATAAAACCATTGCTTCTGAAATACTTTTGATAATTGCTTAATTTGGTCCATTAGCTTATGTCTTTGGTTTTGAGCAGTTAGATTCCAGGGTCTCTACAAGTAGTCATTGTGAGGCCTGGGGACATATGTGTGTCCATAGTGCCTGGGCCACCAGCTGCAGGGCAGAGCCAGGCCCAATATCATCTCATTCTCCTGGCCTAGCTCTGTATCCTCCCCAGCCTGAGAGAGGACAGATCCTCCAGGCATTGTCTTCACAGCTGTCTTCTGTCCTGAGCTCTGTATCTGATATATAACAATTAAAATTGCTTACTTCCTAGGTTTTTCACTGAAAGTTAGAGTTACTAAGAATTAAAATTGTAGTTAATATGTTTAATTACAGCTACAAGATATAAGAGAAAGAACCCTATATACAAAGGAAATTAGGATGTGTTTTTGATGAAGATATGAGAATGTGGTTTTTTTTCAAGGAAAAGTAATTTTGTCTAGTTTAGAGGTTATTTAAATTGTTTTTTAGTTTGAAGGAAAAACGTATGGTAGATAAAACTGAATGAATATAGAAAGTTGAAGAAAGAAAGAGAATGGGAAAAATTGTAAGAGGTTATAAAAGGTTAGGAACTCTTTTGTGTGGTCAAAGCTGATAGATTAGACTGATCTGTTTTTAAGGTTTTATCAAAATTAGTTTTAGTATTAATAATACACTGATGCAAATGTAGAACTTTGTTTGCTCTTTTGAACTAGATTTTCATGTAGTATTAATAAAATATAGTAAAAGACTTTTGTTTACCTTTTGAGTAAACTGAATAAAAGAAGTGGGGAGGGTGGTAGTACATTATGCTATCTTTGTTAGCTCTTTTGATTGGAGAAGCAAGTCTCCTATCAAAGACTAAAGATACCTTTGCTTTTTAAAATCCATTAATTATAACTTTGGCTAAATAAATATTATTTTACAGTGACCTGTGATCTTATTTTGATTAAGTGTTTTAAACTTTTGGTATTTGACAGGCTTCCTAAAATCTAACCTCAAAATTCTAAGATTAAGTCTTTTTGACCTTACACTACCTTGTTGACATTCCAAAAAGGGCCCCTGGAAGTCCAAGAGAGACATTAAGTTTATTTGGTTTGTTAAATCATTGTCAAATCAGAAATAATGTTTATTTTTGAGTTATATTTGTATAAATGTGTTATTAATGTCTTCTGAAATTGTATGAGATTCCTAAAAACCTGACATGTCTTGATACATGTTATCAGACATATTACCATTATGTAAAATTGTCATAGGCCACAGAAAATAACCAAATTTCTTTGTTAATTCTGTCTTTATGACCACTTTAAATCTTGTCTATAGTAAATTGCTTTATGCTGATGCTTCCTCTAAAACATCATTACAAGCAAGTATAATCCTAGGTTATGTCTTTAAGGAGGTTCCTGGAAAGGATGAATAGATTGTGACAGGCACTCTGAAATAGACCTTTGCTGGTGACTTTGACTGGGTAATGATTCCAAAACATTCAATGGAAAAAAAAAAATAACTGTACTAAAAAAATTGCTAATGATTTGTTTTAGGTGACCACCGGAGCAGGCACCAGAGATGAGGCAAGTAGGCAAGGTAAAAAAGCTTTATTAGCTAGCCAGTGTGAAGGAGGAAGGGGCAAGGTTCACCGGTCTCCGGGGGTGGAGGCCGAGGAACTCACTCCAGCGTTCTCGGGTGAGGTTCCTGGGTCCACATATGAGGAGGGGCCGAGGAAGTTCCCGCGGATGTCTTCCGGGAGCGGCCTTTTATGGATGGGGCTTGAGGTGGGCAGGACGGGGGCGGGGGTAAGGGCGTCTTCATAGGCGTGGCTGGGTAAGTTTCGATTTCTTTGTTTTGACGTCACAATGCGCAGGCGCAGATAGTTGGTGTTTTTCCCGGGCACGGGAAAGTCGCTGATGAAGAACCCGGAACTGTGCCATCTTGTTTACCTTCTTTACCTTCTTCCGTCTTGTCCTTTCTCCCTCACCCGAACAGCTAACATAACAACAAACAGATTAAAAATTAATTACATGAGACTAAACTGATGGAGGACTAAAATAATTTTTATGACTTTTTTGTTTGAAACATTTTTGACTCTTTTTATGTGTTGTTTGTCAGAGTCCTTTTTTTTTTTCTTTTAAATTATCTATAGCTTTATAGCAATTGGGTAAAATACCCCTTTGTGAGCAAAATTGAAGAATTTACCTTTCTCTCTACATGATTTCTCAAGAATTCAGAATCTATTCATGAGTATTCGTATTTTATGGCAATATAGTTATTTGCATGAGTTCAATAAGAATCTGTGTTTGGGTTTTTTGTTTTGTTGTTGCTGGGTTTTTTGATAACAGGACACAGTTGGAAACAATGATTATTTTACCAAGGCTTTGATTGTGAGATCATATTTTCATATATGACCAGACTGCTTTGAGGAATTGAAGTTAACTTTTATAAAGCTGATAAAAGCCCCGTGGACAAACTAACCCGATGCCATGTCTACACAGTTTCTTTCCAGGGTTCCTGACCTTTCAGTAAGTGAAGAATGTTACTTTCTGGCCCAGAAACCTCAAGATATTTTAGGGACCTCAAGAATAGAAGAATTCACCCAGTTTATATAGGTATTACAGACAGTTTTTGTCTTGGCTCCTAAGCCTCAAGAAATTTTAAAAAGTCAAATCCAGATTTCCTTAAAAGAATGTTCTAGCAAAGCCAGCTCAAAACATCCTATATGGCCAAACACTATTCTTGCTGTACTTTATCCAAATAATCAGGCCAAGTATAATAGACCTAAAACTTATTTTGCAAATAAATTAATTTTACTATAATTCATCTTGGTGAAAATGGGGGACTGGAGAGAGAAAAGCTATGTTTCAGAAGAAAACTATAGTACACATATTATTGTACTGTAAGTCTAACCATTGTTTTTGAGTTTTTGTTATTTGGCTAAAATTTTGACTGACTCCTAAATTCTTACCTAGGTTCAAGTCTCCAGATCAACATTTCCAACTTTCTCCTGCCCTTGTGACTTAAAATCACTAGAAATTAAAACTGTGTTTTTCTTGAAGCCCTGCTAACTGAATCTAGATAACTTGATATAAACTTTAAACCACTACAGCAACTTATATATAAACAGCCTTCATGCTTGTTGGTGTATGGACTACTCAGGAAGCTCACTGGATCACCCAGTCAGAACTACAATCCAGGAAAATCTGTCAGGTTGCCACTGCAATCTGAAATGCTTCAGAGATCTAGGAAAATTAGTTTACAGAATACTTGCAAAATTAACCTTTTTCTCCTGTTTCCACAGAAATGCCTCTTCTTAAAGATCTTCTTGTCTACCTCAGATGTAGAATTCTGGCTCTGAAAGCCCATCTGCAATGCCACATTCTGAAATAAGATGCAACTGTTCAACTGCGCTGACCTATCTCAGGACTAAGAGACTGATTCAAGAAGCTATGATATGATATACATAAATTTGGTCTTCTCTGCTTATCCCAATCTCTATTTTTTCCTGCTCTTTGCCTATCTCTTATCTCAAAAATTCTAACCCAAATTTCTTCAAAGCTATCAACTTGGCTTTTAATATGTGAAACTTTCTGAAAGTAAAGTTTCAGAGGAGGTACTAAATGGAAGAAACTAAAATATTTTACCCCAAAATATACTTCTTTGACATATTTCAAGATGGCTTATTCAGAAGGGCTACAAACACAAGAATAAATGAAAAGCTGCCTTTTGTGGGAAAGATTTGCATCTTTAAAGGAAATAAAGTAAACAACAGATGCAAATAAGCTTTCTCTGAAACTCTTCCTTATCTGAATCTAGGAAAGATTAACTGAGATTTTGACACCTTTAAAGCTCTGGCAGAAACATCTACCACTGGCTACCACTATTCCTTCTGAGGGCTGCTACCTGTGAGGTTTCATCTGCATAACAAGACCACTTTTGCTAGCCAAGCCTCCTCTTCTCTCCCTCTTATAATCTCTTTTGCCATGCGCCAATCCCCAATTCTTTCTATAACCTCAGATAGTACAAAAACATCAATCATTTGGCCATTTCTTTGAGTTTTTATATTTAATATGACTCTCACACACAAGTGTGCATATAATAAACCTTGTATGCCTTTTTTCCTATTTATCTATTATCAGTGTGTTTTATAAACCAAAATTATCAAAACTTCAGGGGGAAAAATTTTAACTTCCATACACTATATATAAGTTGAAAAGATGGCAAAGACCATTTCTGGGAAGAGGAAAAAGCAGGGATAAAGTGGGACAGAGTCACAGAGTATTCAGGCAGGCTTCAGCTTAGCTATCAGACAGGATCCTAGTCATGAAGGATCTTGAAGCCTCTGTCTGAAATCACTGATTCTATATGATAGGTCAAAGACTACGTAGCCTTTCACCTTCTCCATCAGCTTTGATCAGTTTGTTGGGGTTGCCTGGAACACTAAGTTGAGGATTCTGAGGCTGCATCTGAGTTCATCAGAAAGAGGGCAGTGATAGATTCGTGATGTCTGAGCACAGGGGAATAAGAGTGGCAGCAAAAATGCTGTGGATTTGCCACCTCTGCCCTCCAGGTGTGCCCCTGGTACTTCTAGGAGAATTCAGACTCATGTGGACCTGTAAATATATCCCCTACTGTTACCATGCAGTGTCCACCATGCTCTTCCTTTCCTGCTGTGCTTTCCCTGATAGAGTTGATGGTCTGAAAAGCTGCTTAGAGGAGCCTTGGTTTTGCCCATGTTGAGAGTGTACTTTGTGAAACTGCCTTAATCAGGCCAGGGTGTCATTTCCCAATGCACCCAGAGTACTCCTGGGAGCCAGAACAGTGCTGGGTTCCACGCAGAGTTGGAGAGAATGGAATAGAACATGACAAAACTGTATTTGCCTTTCCTCCAAGACTCGAAACCTGTTCTACTTATGCCCATAGCTCACCAAATTATCTCCTAAAAACTGGTCAGTTCTTTCAGCTTCCAACCTTCACCTTCCTAACCTTAGGGACTCAGACACTCTCCAAAGGGTTAGGTAGTGAACAAAATCATATTATCTGTTGTCCTTGTCTCCATTCTTCCTGTAGTCCCTGACCTCAGCTAAACTTCTCCAACTTTCTCAATTATAAAACAAAGGTCTCCTTACATATTTTTTTTAAAAAAAGGTCTGATATGGTTTGGCTGTGTCCCCACCCAAATCTCATCTTGAATTATAACTTCCACAATTCCCACCTGTCCTGGGAGGAACCTGGAGGGAGGTAATTGAATCATGAGGGCAGGTCTTTCCCATGCTATTCTTGTGATAGAGAATAAGTTTCATGAGATCTGATGGTTTTAAAAGGGGGAGTTTCCTTGCACAAGCTCTCTTCTCTTGTCTGCCTCCGTGTGACATGTGCCTTTCACCTTCTGCCATGATTGTGAGGCCTCTCCAGCCATGTGGAACTATAAGTCCAACAAACCCCCTTATTGTGTGAATTGCCACGTCCTGGGTATGTCTTTATCAGCAGTATGAAAATGGACTAATAAAAGGTCCCTGTGAGAAGATGGATATTGACTATACCCTAAGCCCTCATCTCCCATCAGAATGCTTTATTACAGGGGAATTAAATTAGAAAACACATGTAACACCCTGTAAGTTTCTCCCTCAACTCTAACACCACTGGAGACACTGAGAGCATACTGAGATAAAATTTAATGAACCTTTATTATGCAAATGCAATGTGCTAAGTACTATGCATACACTATCTTATTTATTCCTCACATTAAATCTTGAGGAGGAGGGTAAATGTTGTGTTGTGTGCTTTGGATTGTGATGACGCTTCTTGCATTCTTACTGTTTATTTCCCTGTTGCCCTTTCTTAGGCAAGACTCTCTGAAAGGAAAAATGGAGTTTTTATCTACAACTGGGCCAAGCATTAAAAGGGAAACAGCTCCCCACTTCTGAATGCCAACAAAAGGAAAGGGTTAGTAATTACTAGGCAGGAGGATGAAGAAAATTTTCAATAATAATGATTAGGCTTTGTGTCCCTACCCAAATCTCATCTTGAATTGTGAACCCCAGATGTTTAGAAAGAGACCTGGTGGGAAGTGATTGGATTACAGGGGTGATTTCCCCCATGTGGTTCTCATGATAGTGAGTGAATTATCACAAGATCTGATGTTTTACAAATGGTAGTTTTTCCTGTAGTGACACACACACACTGTCTTACCTGCTGCCATGTAAAATGGGGCTGCTTTCTCCTCTGCCATGATTGTAAGTTTCCTGAGGCCTCTCCAGTCATGCAGAACTGTGAGTCAATTAAACGCCTTCCCTTTGTTTTATAAATTACCCAGTCTTGGGTAGTATCTTTACAGCAATGCGAAAACGAACTAATACAATGATATTAACTAGCATATATTGTACCATTACTTATGCTCTAAGAACTTTACACATATTTAATCTGCACTATTATGCTATGAGATAAATGTTACTGAAGATTAGAGAACTAGGACTGAGAGTGGTTAAGCAACTTGCCCAAGGTCAAACAGCTGTTAAGTGGTGGAGGCAAAATTCAAACACAGGCAGTCGAACTCCAGCCTACACAGACTCCGGGCCACTAGATGATGCTGCCTTCTCCGAGAAGGTGAAGTTCAAGGCAACCAGGTCACATCTGGTGGTCAGGCATCCTTGCAGGTTTAATATTCTTTCTTGAGACCAACTTCAGTGTTCTGTTGTAACAAGTGAAGCCCTCCTGTGTGCAGCTCTCTCTCTCTCAGCACTTGCCAGCTGCCTTGGACACATCATAGAGCATCTGCTGGTCATAAATGCCATGGAAAAACAAATTGAAATACAACTGCCTTGACACTGGGTAGGAGAGGGAGAAGTCAAGGCATTGTCATGGACATCTGTCCTGTTGAAATTTTCATATTCCTGTTGTCAAAGTGAGTCAACCAGACCCTCTGCAAAGAATGAAATTAATGGACCCAAATCAAAGTGAAGATTTTGTATTCTTGTCAGAGCCCATTAAAGTGACCAGTTCAGATGGCAACAAGTAGTGGCATTATCATGCAATTTTCACAGTCAATTTGAAGACTCTCTGTCTCTCACTGTAGCATGCGCATGCACATGAACACACACACACACACACACACACACACACACACACAAGCCTCAAGGTACAAGGGATTTGGTTGGCCTCAAGGTTTAGTCTAAGGCAAATCAAGCAGCATTTCCCACAGGATCTTCTGTCAAACATTAGTGTTGAGGAAGGTTAATAAGCTTGTGGTTAACACAGGGTCCCAGGCTCTAATCATGTTGGGAATGCTGGATTAAGCAAAGTTAGTTGTATTCTACAGAACTCCTCAGAGCCTTGAATATATTCATGTACACTACAAGTCTCCCAGAGGAGGACAGAGTATACAGAATTGACCAAACTCCCTTGCCTGCTCGTGTTGCGTAGAACATACTGAAGAGACTGCTTTTCTATAGCATTTGCCCTGGTCTTTCTCTCACCTCAAAGTTCCAGATGCTGAGGCCTCTCCCTGCACATTCTTCCCAGCCCAATTCTGCAACCAACTTTACCAGGGCAGGAAGACATTAGCAATCTCAGCCTCACCAACTGGGGAGTCTCAAGAAGGTCATATAGACAAAGAAGTAGCACTCCAACTCCCAGGTGCCAACTGAACATAACCTGCTCTTGCTTCCAACCCTCTTCCTTGCCATGGAGTGGCTCAGTCCATGTATCTAGGCCTTTTCTGTCCAGTTTCCCTGCCCAGCACTTGATTTCTATCCTGGGTCTGAACTCTCTGCCCTGAACCCGACTGCACTTGGTATGCCTCTTTCTTGTCCCCGCTCCCCATGGACTGTTCTTGGTTCCCAGATGTCCTCTTCCTTCCTAGGAGACTCCTGCAGCTGAAATGTTCACTGGAATACTACTGCCCCCCTACCCTGCGTGACTACATAAATCATCTATCACTTGGGCAATCCTACCTCACTACCAAGTGGCCCTGGCATGGGTGTCTGTTGTGTATGACAAGCCCCTTGGCTCTTGGACAATAGACTACTGACTATCTCCACTAGCAACAGACTCACAGCCAGGTCATTTACTAGTCCTCAAGCCTACCTAGTGCTGGTTGTCCATCAATCCCCAATGGTCTCTGTTGCTGATGTTCCAGCATGGTCAATGGCGAAGCCCTTCTCAAGTTGTGAATAGGAGCTTGGCAATTTCAGACAACATCCCATGGGTTAGTAAGACATGCAGCTAAGGTTTTAGGCTCAAGACCAACACATAAGTGGCGAAAAGTCTGGAACTTCCATTGGGTGTGGTGCTGATTGAGTGGTATGAAGGTGATTTTGATGGTTTAGATTTTGGGAACAGGACAGTTATACTAGATCAATATTCCCAGGCATTTGGATTTCATGAACAATTACAATTTCAAAAATACTCTCTGGGAGACTTTACAATATTGGCAACCAAGGTACAATAAAAAAGTAATAATCTGTTGGTACCATCATTTCACACAAGAAGTTGTACCTTAATGTGAAAAAACATAGGGAAGACAACCTCGGCATTGAAAATGAGTTCTATGGAAAATTTTCACACTTTCTCTATTTTACCAGGGTCCAGTAGAAATTGGCCATGGATCAGCCCCAGCCTGAGGCCTGGAATTTTAGAGCCACTGCTCCAGAGGGTCTCTGAGGTCTCCTCAGATGTTCTGCTCATCTAGTTGACTTCTCCTCACTGCCTGGCAACCAGTTACATATCTGACAGTTCTGATTATTGGACGGCACTTTCCTTCATGAAAACAAGTCTACATGCCTGCAATTCCCACATCTTGGTCTTGGTTCTGCCTTGACCCTCCCTTTGGACATTTAAAGTCTATGCCAAAGACCTTCCTTAGGTGACACCCCTCCCTGTTTGCTCCCCCAGATTTAAGGGTGGACTTTCTGAGGAAGACCTCTCAAAGAGAAAGGGAGAGGTCTGAGCATTGGGGAGGGCTCTACCGGCCTTCCTTCCTCCCAAACCTTCCTTCAATGACTGAATGGCATAGAGCAGGGAGATGCCCAAACAGAAAGCAAGAGGCCAGAGAACCATGGGAGGTGGGACTCCTGAGGAGGCAGCACCGTGAGCCTTGTGTGACATGAGAAAGTCTTGATGAGACATCATGGGCTGGACCCCTCCCAGCAGAGTACACTGTCCTGTCACCTCCAAACCCAGGGCAGTTCCAGGGGTGGTTGCTTGGGGTGGTCATTGCAGCTGTGTCCCCTTCTCATAGAGGAGAGAAGCAAAGTAACCCCACATCCAGGGAGCATCTGTCTTGGTACACACCTGTCTGTGGGCTATGTGTTAACTGCTCTTGAAGTATGTGGCAGACCCATGCAGAGAGGCTGGCCCTACTCTCAGCTGCTCTCTGAATCAGGACAACTCATGCCTGCAGACAAGCCACGGTCTCCCATCGGGGGAAAAGAAGTTGACAGTTTTTGTGAGGCCCCCAAAACATGAGTGATCTTCACTCCCATTTACTGAATATTAATTTGTTTGATCGTAAAATTTCTCAGCGGCTTCCCTTTGTTTTTGAGATTTAAAAGCTATGTTTTTTAACTTAGTCTTCAAGGCACTGTGTGAGCCTCATCCTGCATACTCTGCCCTGACTCACTAAGATCCAGCCACACTGACTCTTCCAGTTCCTCAAATGTACCCCAACCTTTACGCATATGCTGTCTGCTCTCTCTGGACCACTCTCCCCGTATGCCCCCTTTACCTCCTCAAACCCTACTCAGATTTACTTTAGATCTCAGCTAAAAGGCCCCTTTCCTGGGAGACTTCTCTGAACTCCTGAGTCTGGAGATGTATCATCAAATACCACAGCCACTACTATGTGGCTACTGAGCACTGGAAAGGTGGCCAGTTCAATTGAGATGCCCTGTAAGTGTCAAGTATACCCTGGATTTTTGAAAACTTAGTAAAAGGTAATAATATACAATATCTCATTGATAATTTTTAATACTGATTACATGTTGAAATGATAATATTTTGGATAAATATTAAAATTAATATAATATATATAATATATTGGGTAAATATATTAAAATTAATTTATTGGGTATAAATTAATTATAAATTAATAAATTTATAATTAATAAGTAAAATATAAAATTTATAAATATTAATTTATAATTAATCTATAAATTAATAAATATTAATCTATAAATTAATAAATATAATATATTGGGTAAATATATTAAAATTAATTTCACTTTTTTTTTTTTTTACTTTTGCTAGTGTGGCTGCCAGAAATTTTTAAATTACGTATGTGATTCCCCACACCTGTGGCTCATGTTCTATTTCTTTCTTTCTTTCTTTCTTTTTTCCTTTTTTTGAGATGGAGTCTCACTCTGTCACCAGGCTGGAGTGCAGTAACATGATCTCGGCTCACTGCAACCTCTGCCTCCTGGGTTCAAGCAATTCTCCTGCCTCAGCCTCCCAAGTAGCTGGGACTACAGGAGCGCACCACCACACCCAGCTAATTTTTGCATTTTTTTTTTAGTAGAGACGGCGTTTTACCATGTTGGCCAGGATAGTCTCGATCTCTTGACCTCGTGATCCAGCTGCCTTGGCCTCCCAAAGTGCTGGGATTACAGGTGTGAGCCACTGCACCCATCCTCATGTTCTATTTCTTTTTTTTTTTTTTTTTTTTGAGACGGAGTCTCGCTCTGTGACCCAGGCTGGAGTGCAGTGGCATGATCTCAGCTCACTGCAAGCTCCACCTCCCAGGTTCACGCCATTCTCCTGCCTCAGCCTCCTGAGTAGCCTATAGAGGCACCCGCCACCATGCCCCGCTAATTTTTTTGTATTTTTAGTAGAGACAGGGTTTCACTGTGTTAGCCAGGACTCATGTTCTATTTCTATGAGATAATGCTGGGGCACATCGCCCTGGTGTGTGCCCAGACAGAACTTTATGTTTTTCTTCCTAATCTTTACTGCACTTTAGAATTATTCATTCCCACTGAAATATAAACTAGGTAAGGACGGAGACCATGTTTTTTCGGTTTCCCACTGTGTCCTTAGCTGCTAACACACTCCTTGGCACACAGTAGGAATAAAATAGATGTGTCAAATGCATTGATGAAATCTCTAACATGTTCCAAACACTTTACATGCAGCATTTCCAAAAGGGTGTGTGTGTGTGTGTGGCTAGGGAGAAAAAAACTTGTTTGCTGTTGAGATCTTATAGAGTTCATCATACAAAACAGAGAACAGAACAGAACAGTTTTGGATGACGCTGGGTGGGAGGCCTCTGTGTGGCACCCCTCAACCCTCACAGCCATCCTGAAGCACCTACGAAACCTTAGAGTCCCTGAATAGACTACATGAAAACCACTGTGTTACCTTACCCATGCCCCTCAACAGCTCAGTGAGAAATTATGAATAGCAAATCCCAGCTGAGTCCTCCCAAGGCACTAAAGAACCTCACTGTGTAGAGCAGAGGAGGTTCCTCAGGATACTCAGTTACCTACCTCCAGAGCAGCCACAGCTGGAGGCTTTGTGACTGTGAACAGCCCTACTCTGCTCACTGCTCTCAGACAAATGCAGATGAATACGTCTACTTAGAAGGGGCTGCAGGGGAGATTAAATGAGATAAATTTACATGTAGCACCTAATATAGTACCTAGCACATAGGAGGCACTCAATAAATGGTTGCTATTATTATTGTCACTGTTGACCTAAAGAAAAAAAAAAAACTTGTTGAGGCATACTTAATATAGGTAGGGAGTTTATTTGGGCCAAGTTTGGGGACTGCAACCAGGGAGCATAGAACCAAGTGTAACAGCCCAATAGGTGTATCTTGCCCACTGCCCAGAAAAGCCAAAGACTGAGAACAGCTGGTATTGCAGCAATGAAAGAGTGTAATTATTGCAGAGCCAGCCAAGCAGGAGGATGGTAGACATTTTTAAAATCTGCCTCCCTGAAAGCTTGGAGGCCAGGATTTTTAAGGATAATTTGGCAGACAGGGGACTAGGGAATTGGTACTGCTGACTGGCTAGTAATGAAATCATAGGCATGTCCAAAATGGTCCTCATGCACCGAGTCAGTTTCTGGTTTGGGGGTTTCAGGGTTGGGAATCTGCTCCTTTGTATGAGTCATGGGTCCAAATGGAGTCAGCTGGTCACCAGAATGCAAAAGTCTGAAAAATATCTCAAAGACCAATCTTAGGTTTTGACAACAGGGAATGTATCTATAGGAAAAACTGGGGAAGTTATAAATCTTGTGACCTCCAGAGAGGTAAATGATTATAGAAAGGCAAGCTAGGGAACAATGGCTGGTCATCATTTAGCTACCCCTACATCCTAGCAGAATTCAGGCCCCTTCTATAATCCTAATCTTGTGGCCTTTCATTAGTCTTACAACAGCAGTTTTGGTCCCTAAGCAAGGAGGGGGTTAGTTTCGGGAAGGGATTATTATCATCTTTGTTTTAAAATTAACAAAGTCAGTTAGCTTGTGAGGTTAGAGGCAGGATAGAGTTAGGTTAGATTTTTCTCACTGTTATAATTTTTGCAAAGGTAGTTTCACAAGTTGCCCTGAATATAAGCTCCCATTAGCAGAAGTTACACGTGGGTTTTTAAAGAAAAATAAAAGGCAGTTCCTAAGTTGTTTACCAAGAATTTATATTAAAATAACACAAGCTATTGATTGGCTATACATTGTTCTTTGTACCACAAATTCCAGGAACATGAAGATAATGGGTAAGGCAGGAATAAAATGCTGTTAAACAATTGCCCTCAGGCATAGTTGTGGGGAGGTGGGGTGTGACTAAAGTCCCCATACTCATGTCTCTCTGGGCCTGATAAATTTTGCATGCCCTCACATAGCTCAGACTGCTCTGAGCGATTTTTCTTTTATCATCATCATCATTATTATTAAAAATAAGCAAGTAGTAAGCCTGAGCAGTGTGACAGAAGCATACTTCATTATTGGCTAAATGTATTTCCTTTCTGTAGTCATTGCTAACATGGACCTGTATCCATGACTCACACTTTGTACAGATAAATGCATACACATTGATATATACACAAAATATATAAGCCAGTGAACTCTATCATCTGCTTGTATGAGATATGCCGGCAGTAAGCTGAATCTGTTTCCATAAGGGATCCAGCACAGACATGTGATCCTCAAATACAAAACCAACTGTGTCACCTCACAAAAACAATTTCAATACCACTGGGAGTGAAACCAGGGGCATATGAACATTTGTTCCTAATTAACAACAACAGAAAATCTGTCTTACTAGTCTTACTAACCAATTTTAACTCCAGTTCCTGAGGTGCTACTTGTCATGTTTCATTTGAGAAAAGCGTCATCGAATCTCCATGGTGCCCAGGATGCACTCCGGGTCTCTGCATTGCATATAAGATGGCAGCTCCCATTCGTCATGCATTAATAAGACAGGAGACCAGGAGGACTGGCTGTTCAAAGATTTGGTAACAACCCAGCACCTGTCAAAGTGTGAGCCAATGGAGCTGAAAACCATAGCATTTTCACTGAGAACTGTTGTGGCAGAAGAGCCTAAAGTAATTCACCAGTGACTGGTGAATAGGCTTCTCTCTGGGCCTCAGCTGTAAAAGATTTTGGCCTGGAAACCAGGTGTGTTCCTGTCCCTTCCACCTTTCACCCATCCCATGGAACTAATTCAGAAGCCACATTTTGTGGCCCTTGCCCAATGGTTCATGAGCCAAAAACTGGAGCTGCAGAAGCCAAGAGCACTCAGAAAGCCTCCAGGGTATGACAGACCTGCAAAGGGTGCTTAGAGTCCCAGGGTTTCTGGCTCTGCCCCCTCCTCTCTGGCTAAAATCTCTGAAGGCACATGTGAACTCAGGGGCCAGAGGCCTTTCTACTACAGGAGGCCTATGAATTCTTTCTGTAAATGGCTAGATAATAAATGTTTTTGGCTCTGGGGAACCAACCCTCTCTCTTGCAATGACTCAATTCTGCTGTCCTAGTTCAAAAGCAACCATGGTGTATTAGTCTGTTTTCACACTGCTGATAAAGACATGCCCAAGACTGGGAAGAAAAAGAGGTTTAATTGGACTTACACTTCCACATGGCTGGGGAGGCCTCAGAATCATGGCGGGAGGTGAAAGGCACTTCTTACATGGCAGCAGCAAGAGAAAATGAGAAAGAAGCAAAAGCAGAACCCCTGATAAACACATCAGATCTCATGAGATTTATTCACTATCAGGAGAATAGCACAGGAAAGACTGACCCCCAGGATTGGATTAGCTCCCCCTGGGTCCCTCCCAAAACACGTGGGAATTCTGGGAGACACAATTCAAGTTGAGATTTGGGTGGGGATACAGCCAAAAAATATCACATAGACAATATGTAAATGATAGGCATAGCTGTGTGCTAATAAAACTTCATTTACAAAAGCAGGTGGCAGCCGGGATTTGGATAACACTGCTTTACACTGACAAAAGTGAAAAAAAATTCGGGTGGCAACCAGAACTTTTATCTTTAAACAAACTAGATTAGAATGGCATGGGATGGGATGGGATGGGATGGGATGGGATGGGATGGGATGGGATGGGATGGGATGGGATGGCATGGGATGGGATGGGATGGGATGGGATGCGATGCGATGGGATGGGATGCGATGGGATGGGATGCAATGGGATGGGACAGGTAGACTAGAACAGAATATGCAGAGTTTAGCATATGGAGAAATAAGTATTGTTTTGTGATTATTTTGTTACAAATACGTTTTTATCCAAATATACCATATGTGTGTGTGTAGCTGCATTCTATATAGTGATTATCAATGTATTTCTTAGTCTGAGTCAGGATCATAAAAGTGAGAAATACAATGGCATAGTGAATAGAATCTGCAACTATAGATCAGGGTGTCTGGGTTAAAATCTCCATTCTTCCCCCAATTTATAAGATCAGACTTCTGATCTTTCAGAAGTCTCTTCCCCTCCGCTGGGCCTCAGTTTTCCCATCTGTACACTGAGAGATTTAAGGATGAGGTCCGAGTTAACTTCTGGTTCTTAGATTCTGTGGAGGCATAGATGTCATTATTTAGTGCCAGTGATCTGGAAGTCCTGCAAACCAGATGGTCCAGGTCAAAGACGTCCAGATAGTCTGGTTTCATCCCCAGGGTCTCTGCTCCACTCCAGCCCTCTCTCTTTTCAACTGAGAAGCATCTGCTTCATTTCATAGCTTGAAGCCTCATTTTACAAATCAGCTCCAACTTGTGGATGAGACTGAAGCTCTTGGAGAGAAAGTCCTTGCTCAGAGACATTCATCTTGCCCAATGGCACTCATAAGTGCCTGGACCAAACTCAAACTCTCGGTTGTTTTTTGTTTATTTTTTAAAATCTGAAGCCCTTGTCTTTTTTTCCATAGTATGGTCCTCCTTGGAGAGGGTAGTTTGTTGCAACCTCAAACCCCAAACTTCAGCTCACTCTCTATTTCTACTTGGGGTCAATTCCTAAATATTTAAAAATGAGGCAGTGGCTGCTAGGAACCAGTACAGGTTTACCAAGAATGGGCCACATCAACTCAAGTATTTTCCTTCCTTCATGGGTTATTAGATGGGCAGGCAGGGAAATCAAGTAGAGAGCATGTATCTGAGTTTCTAGAAGACCCTGATAAAGTATCTCACAGGGCCCAGCAGAGTGGCAGGTGAGATGAAGGCTGGAGAAGGATCAAGTGAGGCAGGTCCACGGTTGGTAGATCAATCATAACCAAAAAGCATCATCTAATAGAGCAAAGGAGGTTATGGGAAGCAGGACTCAAATGCCTACACATGAGTGGTAGTGAGTTCTCTGGCCAAAAGAAAGGGGTAGGGTCAGCCTACAGGAAGCGGCCACCATCACCCACGGGTAGCTTATTGTGGCCACAAGGGGCCAGGGCAAGTTGGAGCCAGACCCCAATGAAGGTAGAAATCTAGATTTGCCAATTAAAAGTGCTGCGAGCACATTCCAATGGAAAAACAAACACTTTGTCACACACACACACGCACACACACACAAAAAAAAACCCACAACTGTGGCCAAATACAACATATAGCTGTCAGTTTGCAATGTTAGGATTAAACATTTGCCATTAACCACAGAATGGCAGTGACGCAAGGCTCTATTCTCTAATCTGTCCTCTTCCACATTTTCATTGCCAGCTTGAATGAGGACACAGAAGCCATAATTATCACATAGACAGATATCAGGAAACTGGAAGCTGGGGGAAGACAGGATCAAAATTCAGAGTGATTTTCACAGGCCGGACCACTACCCAACATGTCAAGATGAGACTTACAAGACAAAAATGTAAGGGCCCTAGTTGATCCTATTCACACCATATTGTTCCGTCCTCTGCCCCACTACACACTATATGTGTGCCCTCAGGTTCTGTTCCTCTTCTGGTGGACCTTCTCCTCTCCTGCCCTTCCCAAAGCAAGCGGGCACTATCCTAGGACCCCCAAGTCCCTTCCTCTTCCTCAAGGAACGCTGCTGTCCTCCGCCTGTGGCCTCTGCAACCACCTACTCCACCTCCTGCTAAGGTCTGGAGTCCAAGCCAGTAAAAGATACCTACCATCTAAACTGATACAGCAACCCAGGTCTGACTGTTTTAGTAGACTATGGAGTGCTCGACCACCATGGGAGTCACCCCAGCAGCTTCACTACGCCAAGCCCAGCTCCAAGATGGCTTTGTCCCTCAGGCTGTGGGAAGGACTGGCCTTCGTAGCTTAGGAACCATGAGAATGTAAGCCTCACCACGGTGGGGGTCGTGTCCATAGCATTCCTCACCATGGCCCCAGCACCTAAAACAAAGCCTGGCCTCAATTATGTGTGTAATAAATATTAGAAGTAAGGGCTACAAAAACACATTTTTTAGAGTATTACAGAAATTTGAATATTGACTATGAATTAGGTGACTTAAATTATTGATAATTCTGATAAGTGTGATAATGACATTGCTACATAAGAAAATGTGTCTCTGTCTCTCTCTTTCTCTTTATGGGAGGGGGGTACAAACTAAAGTAATTTAGGAGTGAAATGACGTGATGTTTGGGATTTATCAATATGTTCTAGCCAAAAAGTGAGGGAGCTGGGGAACAAATCAAACTTTCTACTTTTTTTTATGTTAGAAAACTGTCATAATAAAAGTTAAAAACAAAAAATGGAAAACTGGTAAGGCTATAAGACGGGTCTCCTACCAGCAGAGCTACAGGATTAGTTGCTGCAACCCCAGCCGGTAGTACATGGAGCCCTCTGGCTGAGGCCTCCTCTCTTTCCCTTCAGCTCCCCACGGGGATGGGAGGGCAGATTCCTGCCTTGTGATAAGAAAAGACACTGGATTATTTCTGCACACTGACCCTACCCTCCAGCCAGGCTCTGGATCAGTCCATCCTTGGGAAGCCCCTGGGGCTGAGGTAAGCAGTACAGCTGTCAGAAGAAGTATCCAAAATCTGGAAATAAGGCAAAAAGGGTGTATGGAACATCCTTTCAATGCCATAGTGGGGTGAAGGGCACACGAGAAATATCTAATGGATAGTATTTGGTTCAACTCATAATTTACTATTGATTTAAAATCCCAGATTTAATAAAGGTACCTACTGTTGATTTTGTCCACTAGAGATGCAGATAATTTCTATCCACTGAAAATGATAATGCCAAAAATTACATTATGAGTCTGTTGGCCATTAATCCATTTTGAATCTAACCCAGCAATCTTCTACTAGCATTTCTTATAAATACCTAGCTTCTTAAACACTATTTGAGCCAGTTCTAACATCTTACTGGTTCCCTTATTAATTAATGACTGGAATAAAATCTTTGACATACATTCATTTTGTATTGGTATTAAAATGACATTTTTTAACCTTTTGAAAATTATACTTCATCATCTCCCTGAAACTTACCTCCTGTAAGTCAGCTGTTCCTATGTTCTGTTGACACAGGAACTCTAGAGGTAGTCATTTCCACTTTGGATAGTTCCAATCGTAAAAATAAAATTTAAAAAACTAAAAATGATTTATTTAATTTAGCTAGAGTCTCTATTGAGCTCTCTCCCTCTACTAATGCAGTGAAACAACATTCAGACAGACCTGTGCTCAGTTTATCAGCTGCATGACCTTGGGAAAGGTACTTGATCTCCCCAAGGTCCTCCCCTTCCTATCTTCCAGTTGTGAGGATTAAATGAGATAGTCCATGTAAGGCACTTAGCACAGTGCCTGGTAGACAATAGGTTAATTTATCTTCTTCTCAATCATTTTCTCATTCATTCCTTTATTCAACAAACATTTGTTGAGGCACTGGTGGCAAATGCTGGAGATGCAAATATGCATAACAAATAGCTCCTGTTCTTAGGATGCATGCTAATTAGGAGGAGAAAAAGAAATGTTTATAAAGAAATTCTAATACAGCACGATAAGTACAACAATAGAATCATGTACAATGCACAGAGGAGAAAGTGATTACCTCTGAGGCAGAAGCAGAGGTGGTTACCAAAGTAGGCTTCCCAGAGAAGGTGATGCCCATGATGTGTTTTGAACATAAATAAGAGTTTCCCCAGCATTCAAAGAGGAAGAAAACATTACAAAGACTTGAAAAACAAAATAGCATGCTACGCCTTGATGGAATATAAAGAGCAAATGAAGGGCCAAGAGATGAATGCTGGAGCGATAGTAATGGGAGACGATGTTGGTAAGCAAAGGAGGTTTGATGTTCTACTTAAAAATGATGGCAAGTTTTTGAAAAGTTGTATGCAGGGATGTGATATTATCATATGTGTATCTTAGAAAGGTTATGGTGACATGATCTATGAGGAATGAAGCAAGACCAAGGCTAAAAGATACCTTTGACTGTTCTCATGGTGAAACAGAGTATGGTAAATTTACTATTATAATAGTGAAACAGAGGTGAAACCTGGAAACAGAATGAATGAAGAGGAAAAGTGTTTAAGAAATAGAATCAACCATCCAGACCTAGCAAATGAGCTAGGAATGGCAGCTAACAGGTGCAGAATAGGCACATAAGCCAAGATCAGCTCATTTATAGGCTGGCCAGTGACCAAAGAAGTAGCTGACTATACAAAATTAGGGCCAATAGTATTGATGGTAACACTAGGACAGACTGTTTTTAAGGAAAAAAAAAAATCACACATTTAAACTTTAAAGAGTTTATTTGAGCATTCAATGATTCATAAATTGGGGTGACACTGGATCACAAGGGGCTAGCATTCCACAGAAGGGGCAAAAGACGAAACTTTTATAAAGCATTTGCAGAAGCAAGACAAAGAAAGCAATTTCTCCTGTAACTCTAGAGGTTTCTGTCTCACATTGCAACTTCTCTTTCCTTTTGACCTGCTGAGGGTCAGAGCAGCCTGGGGTTTGGATGGGAGGAGCAGGAGGGGAGCTGCGTTCCAAGCAGGCAAGTGGAGTTAAGAATTAGGAATGAGGTAAATGCTCTGACTCATGCCTGGGGGCATGAAGCAAGCCCGGCCTGGTATCCACACATTTTACTAACGGTCACATATATCCCAAAGGTTGAAGAATATGAGAACTTAAGCTCCATGAGGACCAAGATTTGTGTTTTTCATCACCAATCCTCAGTGCCTACAATAATGTCTGGCAGGTACCAGGAAGCCAGTAAATATTTATGGAGTGAACAAATGTATGGATTCACAGCAAGTCTGCCGAGAAATCTCTGATGATATGCTAGAGTTCTCGGCCTTCAGCCCACCACGATTAATAATTCAATGAAAGCATAAAAGGATTTCTGAAAAAGAAATTTAAAAATATGACAATGGAGCGGGGAAAAATTTTTAATGCATTGGTGAATCCACTCAAGATTTAAAATATCTGAAGAGGCCAGATCAGTAATCAATATGATGATGAGAGATTATAACAGAGCTGTCATACCAATTGAGAGATGCGATTTAGCAGCAGTACTCTTGGAAAAGAATCACAAGTCTTAGCTGACCATAAACCGAGAAGGAATTTGAGGTATGAAGAAGTTGTCAAGAAAGTGACTGTGCTCTGAGGTAAGGAATCCAGAAATGAGAGAAGTGATGGCCCAGTACAAGGCACGATGCTCAGACCCCCTCTACAGTGATTTGCTTGGTACTTGAAATATGCTCAAAGAAGGGAAATCAAGGAAAGAAAAGGATGGAGACCATATTATATGAGAAACAGTTGAAAAAACTGGAGGTGTTCAGCCCAGGGAAACTCCAGGAAATATGTTAGCTTGCTCAGACTAGATATCTTAAAACAACTGAAATGCATGCTCTCCCCCTTCTGGAGGTCAGAAATCCAAAATCAAGGTGTTCACAGGGCCATGATCCCTCCTTGTCCTTTCCTGCTTCTGGTAGCCCCCAGCATTCCATAGCTTCTGGCAGCATCATTCCAGTCTCTGCCTCTATCTTCACATGTTGTTCTCCTGTTGTGTATCTTCTGATAAGGATACCAGTCACACTTGATTAAAGGCCCACCCTAGGCCAGCATGACTTCATTTTAACTAAGTGTATCTGCAAAGACCCTATTTCCAAGTGAGTCATATTCTGAGGTACTGGGGGTTAGGACTTTGACATACCTTTTTGGATAACGCAATTCAGCCCATACAAGAGGGCAACAGAACCATCTTCATGTATCCTAAGAACTGCCTTGTAAAAGACTTGATCTGTGTGGCCCAAAGGGCAGAGCTAAGAAGCAGGAATGCAAACTGTAGCTACTCAGAAAGAAGCACTTTCTAAGAGTGAAAGTTGCCTCCCTGTGGCTCCTGACTCTGAAGCTGCCCAGAAAGAGGCAAGTTGACCTGCAGGGGTGGCACTGGGGGGCAGTCTTTCCCAGGAAGGGGATGGGGCTGCATGGCCTCATCTCACACTGTTACTTGATTCTCTGGCACTCTGGCATGAGGGAACTATTTTTAACCAGGCAGAGATTTAAGTGGCTGTTTCCAAGAACCAGTATAAGTAGATGAGCTTCACGATAATGCAGACTGCTTATGAGAAATGGAGCATGAATTGCAGGCCCAAGAAACGAATATAATTCAGTCTCTATTTTAATTTTTAATTGGAAAAAAAAAAAAAGCCCATCCCAGCCAGAAAGAACAGGGGAAGAGTGTACTTTGCACAGCACTATAGAAAGCATTCGTTAGCTCTGCTGAGACAAATGGCATAGTCTTGTTGCTTCTGCCATCTCCACAATTGGGATAGGAAAGATTTCTACAGAGACTGCCACTGCTGCCCGTCTCCATGGATAATGAAGGTCACGGTTTATGGGCACGAACTATTCTGCTCCAGACACAGCCTCATTGGTATGCAGGCATGAAAACCCGGCAGCCAGCCCCACACACTGATCAGATTTTGGAATTTAGTCATAATGTATACCTTCTCTCACTCCCTCCCATTTTCTCCAGACAGTTTTGCATTTAAATGGAGCAAGAGGACAATAGAAAGGAGTCAGGGAAAGAGAATTAGCATTTATTAGGCACCTACTGTGTGCCAGGCATTTGTTTCATTGAATTATGTAGGCTTTGATTCCATGTAAGATGGGGCCAGCATGTGTGCATGTGCGTGTGTGTATGTGTTGTGTACACACGCTGGAGTATGGGTGACCTAGATGGAAAATGAAGGGAAAGGAAAGAGGTGCAGAGTGCTTACAAGATGGAAAGAGGAATAAGGGTGGAGGTCCTGGAGCAGCCTTGTGAGACAATGAGTTAGGCTGCTTCTCTGATGGCCAGGCAGGGAAGTTCCTGACTCCAGCAAGAGTATCCAATCTGGACGGGACCCAAGGGTCCGGTCCAACCAGAGTCACAGGGGTGCCTGAAATCGAGGTCTGAGATGAAAGAAAGCTGAAGGATTTGAGAGAATGTAAGGTTCCATCAGTCCCAGAAGGTCTTCCAAGGCAGCCAGACCTCAACTGGACATTTAGGTGTCTGTTCAGGATCTTGCTGAATCCAGAGCCTGAACTTTGTGATTTTACCCATTTTACATTTACTGATTTGCTTGATTTACTCTGGAACCTCAGTAAAACTCTCCCCTTTCTGGCTCTAGCCCAGTGGTTCTGAGTCACTTGGGTGTAAATGGATCACTGGGGAGACTGTTTATAGAGCAGATCCCCAAATCCCACCAGCAGAAAGAGACGGGTTCAGGAGGTTAAGAATGAAGCTTGACAATCTGACCTAACAGAGGACCATGCTTTCAGAAATACTACATCAGGTCATTCATGGCTTTTTTGAAGAAAAAGAGGATGTGTCTGCCCCTGTGCTAAAAAGGGGAAGATAGTAAAGTGTCCTTAATGACCAAGTCTGCTAGTGTACCAACAAGTGTACTAAAGCAGCAACATTCTGGGAAGTTCAACAACTATTAGATTAGACAACCTCTTTGGACTCTCTCTTTCCCTTTGCTGAAGTTTGAGAGACACCCTTTGTTGTACCTAAAAATCTCCCCATGGCTTCTCTCTTCCTTAGGGTAAAGGGATGTCCAGCTCTGAGGTGTCAGCTATTAACACCTTAGCATGAATTAGACCATACTCAGCCAAATCCTTTCCCAGAAAAAGGACACACACAAGAGAAACTAGCTTTTGTTGAATGCTCCTAGAGATGTCCGGCACTGCAGTCAGTACTCCTCAGTGAGGAAGATTGAACAAGACTTGGTTGATGCCCACACCAAGCCAGTGAAATGGCATTTTCTGCATTTGGCAGATGAGAAAATGAGGGTCACAGAGATTTAGTAAATTGTCCAAAGACACTTAGCAGATAGCAATAGACTCTAGATAGAATTCAAAGTCTGTTGGCCTCTGAAAATCATCCTAGCCCACTAGACCACTAGAGGAAGAAAGAGGACCCTACTGGGAAGGGCAGATCTGGGTGGGCTGCCAATAGAGGGTGGGAGAGGGTGGCCAGAAGAGGACATAGGACTGGAGGTAGAAGATTGCAGGCATAGATGTAGGGAATCCAAGACAACTTGTACTTTTGATTTGGTTCTTAAAGTAAAGTGTTCATCAGTCTAAATAAGTATTGGCCTTTATCAAGAAAGAGAACATCTCTTTCTCTGGAGGGGTGGCCCTTTGGGCAACAGAGGAAGATCTGGGAGGTGAACAGCTGATCACAACTGGGATTAACGACATGGACTGGGTCAAGGCTTGCTATGCCTGGCTATCAGGTCTTAGGCATGAAATGGGCCTCATCAGAATGGGCAAAGGGTTGCACAGGGACTGAGCAAGAGGGCTTTAACAAAATCTGATTGGATCAAAGGAGATACACAGGTGAACCAGTGGATGCTATAAGTGATGGAGAATATTGGAAGAGTGTAATAGAAACCAGGGATAGCCACTGGAGCATCAGGAAACAGGACCTGAGCTCTCCTGGGAGTGTGCCTCTGACAGCACTGTGGCTGCAGATCATCTCTGCTGGATGTTCTGCCATTTCCGTAGCCTCTGCCTAGCTCAAACTGAGTTCACCAACCTGTCTGCAAAACCAGATTCTACTTCTGACTTCACTAATATTATCAGGAGCACCAACATTCTGGGAGGTTTCACAGCTATTAGACAATCTATTTGGACTCTCCCTTTCCCTCATAACTGGTTACTTGCCAAATCCTACCCATGGACTCTCCATAACGTTCCCCACCTCTTTGCTCTTACTGCCCTGTCTGTCCCTAGGCTGGGGCCCAATGTACATATCTGTCAACCACAGCTTGCCATTCAAAGGCTTCTAGGATCCAGCCTCATCCTACCTCATAAACCAACCTTCTACTATCCCACTGTTCACTCAAGTGAGTAACCCACTCTTGTCAAAGTGGCCTACTTTAAACCAGTCTCCGTTCCTTTGCTCATGCCATTTCTTCCATCCAGATTTCTATTTCCCTGTGTATTCATTCACCACTCCCACTCCATCCATGCATTCAACAGATGTGAATGAGTGCCTGCTGTATGCTAGGCACTCCTCTAGGTGCCAGGAACCCAGTGATGATCAAGGCAAAGTCTTCCTGCCCTGGTAACTCACATTCTCCTGGAGAAGATAAAAAATAAAGCAGGCGAAAGGGATAAATAATAGGATAATGTGTGTGTGTGTGTGTGTGTGTGTGTGTCCGTCCGTGTGTCTGTGTATCTGTGTCTCTATGTGTGTGTCTGTGTGTACATACATGTGTGTGTGCATGAGTGTGTTTTAGGCAGATTAGAGTGGTCATTAAAGGCTTCTTTGAGGAGGGGTTCAGATCAGAGACATGAATGAAATGAAAACTAGTTATATGAAAATTGGAGTAAGAGCTTCAAAGTCCTCTCCTCCAACAGAGGGCAACATAAGCACTAGATGAGTCGCCCTAAATCCTACATTCCAGAACTTACTGTCTATGAAATTCATACATCTCTGAACATATCCTGCCTTGAGTTGCTTCTTACCTTTTCATGCCTGACCAGATGATAATTTCTTTGAGGGTAGTAGCTTGATCTTATTTCATAAAAAATCACAGATTACTGGGGCATTGTGGCATGCAACACCTAGTGAAGGTAGAATAAGGGAGAAATCATTTCACTGTGCTTCTGTAAGACTACAAGAAAAAATTTATTCCTTATGACTTAAGGAAGACTGTTTTGCAGGTGTCATTCATTCCATGTTGGTCGTATTCCTAGCTGGAAGCTAGGAAGGTAACTGAGGTCATTTCTCTAATTTGAATCCACGAGCAGGTAAATAAACCCCTCATGACTCAGGCAAAAAAAAAAAAAAAAAATGCCACCACAGCTCTAAGATAGAAGAACATCCACTGTCAAACTATCTTGAAATCACTGAGCTGAAGTCACAGAGCAAACGCCATTCCGAAGGTGCTTCTGCCCTTAGGAGAAGGAGTCCAGGGTAAATCAGCAACATTCTCATGATGAGGAGCAGCTAAGGATTAGTGAAAAGGGAACTAAAATCCATGTAGGCTTTATTGAATTAAATATCGGTTTCTAAATATTTTTAAAGTATACAGTGTTAATATGTAAAAGTGTATATCCTTTTATAATACTTTAATGCATTTAACTGATTTAATAAAGACTTACTCTTTGCCAAGCAGCCAACACATATTAACTGTGCACCAGCACATCCAAGCACAGTGGGGGTGCAGTGGTGACCTAACAGCTGTCCCCAAGGACTTTACACTCTAGCAGAGAGGACAGATGCTAAATAATTTTATGTCAACAATTAGGTGGTTACAAGTGAGCAAAATGCTGCAATGAGAGGCTACTGGAGTGTATGGGGCAGGGCAGGAGGTGGGCAGGAGTCAGAGTAAGTTCCCCAAGGAAGTAATATTACATCTGAGACAAAAGTTGACTAGGGCTGATGTGGTGGCTCACATCTGTAATCCCAGCACCTGGGGAGGCTGAGGCAGGAGGATCGAAGCATTTGAGACCAGCCTGGGCAAGATAGTGAGACTCCATGTCTACAAAAAATTTAAAAACTTAGCTGGATGTATTGGCACCTGTGGTCCCAACTACTTAGGAGACTGAGGCAGGAGGATCCCTTGAGCCAAGGAGGTTGAGGCTGCAGTGAGCTATGATGGTGCCACTGCACACTCCAGCCTGGGTGACAGAGAGAGACCCTATAAGAAAGAAAGAAAGAAGGAAAGAAAGAAGGAAGGAAAGAAAGAAAAGAAAGAAAGAAAGAAAGAAAGAAAGAAAGAAAGAAAGAAAGAAAGAAAGAAAGAAAGAAAGAAAGAAAGAAGGAAGGAAGGAAGGAAGGAAGGAAGGAAGGAAGGAAGGAAGGAAGGAG